>NW_009212341.1:0-111861 GCF_000690835.1 Fulmarus glacialis
GCCTGCCAGGTTAAACCACGACAAGTGGTAAGTTAAGACTTTCATAGGTGTTCAGTTCCATGTTGAAAGTTGCTGAGGTGCCAAGCTGCTATCACTTGAGATGAACTAAAAAATAATTTTTTGTGTATAGCATTGCATAGTGCCACTAGTTGGTGTTGATCAACTACTGCTGTGGAAGAAAAAATGTCAGCACCTGAATTGGTGATGATTCTCTTGCTGCAGTGTAATGATTTTTTTTTTTTTTTTTTTTTAACCTCCCCTTCGAGGTCCTTCCCTCCAAGTTTTTGATCCAATCTGTCCATCCTTAGCTCTGCTGAGGTCATTGCCAAATTAGACATCATAAAGCAGTCAATCAGGTGACAATTCCTCTGCCTTCAGTGTTACCTGTCGTTAGTCACTGATTGACCTGTGAGATTCTAATCAGGCTCTCAAAGGTGCTTTGATTTAATAAGGTAAGGCTGGCACTGGCGCTCCCTTGTCTTCAGAAACAGTGTTACAGCTGTAACTCTAAGCAACAGACCACCACTGCAGTGCCAGTTTAGGTCATACAAATGTTGTACGTCTTGAAACAGAGCTTCATGTGAGCTGTATCCTGTGGCAGAGCCCACGTTTTCCTAAGGACATAGTGTTTCCTAAGTACAATACCGCTTTAATACAGACATGACAATAGAGTAAACATACTTGGGTTCAAATGTTTCTCATGCTGTCAGGATTTTGAAAGGTTTTTGTCCCTCCCGTTAGCACCAGCAGGACGCTTCCTCAACTGTGTTAGTGAGACCTCAACAGTTACAAATACATTAGATTTCAAACTTCCCATCTCAGAGTGAGAACTCATAGAATGTACTGTAGTAGCCTATTAAGCAGCGTACAGTATATGAATATTCATTCTTTTGCCTTTGTTATTTACATAAATTTAGTGCAAGGCAAGTCTTTTTACTCTTGCTTTAGCTTTTTTGATACAAGTGTAGATATAGCTGCACACGCTTCCTTGAATTAGAGCAATACCTTTTATTTTTCTCTGCCTTTTTTCCCTGTTAGAACTGAAAATATTTTTTCTTTTCTTTTTAAATATTAAATGGAACGATGTAGTTAGCTAAAAGGATTGCCATGTGTATTAGATTTTCTGAAACTGTTGCAGCTTAAAGGCTTCTGAACTATGGGTTCTGAGCATGATTTGTTTATTTTTTGTCTGTACGAGGGCAAAAGTACTGATTTCAAAAGTGTTGTACTGATCAGAAAATAGCATAAACGTGAGTTAGCCACGTGTATCCAATTTTTTATACGTACATCTATACATATGTGCAATGTAAATACCTGCATATTGATCCACAGACGAAGTAATTTAGGCAGTCAGCTCATTCTTTCATATATGTGCAATTGCCTAGCTGCATATGGCTCACCGAGAGGCGGCGAGAACATACTGATCTGGGAAACGAGCTAAGGAAAGACTGAATGACTTGAGATAGCTTGGTCTGACAAAGACCTTGAAGGGCACTGGGGCAGGGCGGCGCAAGTTGTGTTGAGCCTTCAAATACATAAAAGGCTTCTTCAGAAAGTCATAGTAATTCATTCTCTTTGGTAATCAACACAAGAAGTCACAGATTTAAATTTCATCAAACAGAGATTTGGTTTAGAAATGAGGATTAAACTTCTACCTGTAGAGGGATATTCCTGGAGGAGCTGTGGCATGTCCAGCAGTGGAGAGCTTTGATAGTCAGACGAGCACACGCAGATAGAGCTGAACAAGCCTCAATTTAGGTGCTTTAGATGCTTGTGAAAATGGCTTTTTGAAGTTCCTTTCAGATGTTTGCTTTTCTTATTCTGTAAAAAGTTACTAGATCAGATCAGAGATCTCTTCCAGCCAGTATCTTGACTCTTGCAACTGCAAGAAGTAGATGTGGATGGAAAGGGTTAAAGGAAATAAAGTATTTAATGATTCTCTGATACATTCTCTTGGCTTCCAGCAATAGACAGTTGCATCTGAACCTTTGTTTCTAATAACCAGGGGGAATGACAAAACCCGAAATTGAAAAATAGGAAATAGCTAGAGAAGCTAATATGGAGATTTATGATTATAATAAAGCTGATGTCAGGACTTATTTCATAATGAACACACTATGATTCTGGGAAATGGTGATCACAGTGGAGAACAGAGTTAAACAAATGGATATCCATACTAAATTCCTTTCATAGGGAGAGGTGTTAGAATGTTCTGGCAGTGCTTACTGGATAAATCTTTCTTCTCCCACCCTCCCCCTTTTCTCAAATGCCTTAGTAAAATATGAATAATATTGATTGTTCAGTAGAATCCTTCTTGTTTGTATGCATAGGAGTAGTTTTTGCCCTGCTGTCTGGTTCTTTTTGCCTGAAAACCCCAACCATGCCATGATGTCTTCCCTTCTAAAATGACCAACTCTCTCCCCGTCTGTCATTTTCCACTAATCATCCTGCTGTTACTGAAATTGTAGTGCAGTGCGAGCAAACTTAGAAGATATTTTAAAGCTCACACCTTTACCATGCTCGCCCCTTTTTTCCCCCCGCGTGTAATTAAAAAGAATTTCAGTCAGAAATCTCCACTAAGAGATATTTCTTCACTCATAAGTGATCTTCAGTTGAAATATGTTTTGTAACCTACATGCAAAATGGCCATACAAAAATATTCAGTTGCAGCAAGTGGTTTACTGTTCTGATTCAGTCTAGAGAACGTTGGCAAAAGCAGTATCAGAATCAGCTAGTCAAGTAGTGAATTTACTGTGTCTATCCACTCGTGAGGCAAATAATCTATAGAGACTATACATACCCATGTCTCTCTGGCTCTGCCTTCCCTGGCTATTTATTCTCCATTTGTATCTGTGGGGTTTTTTATGTTCATGTATTAAAATATTTTTAACATCCTCATCGTCATTGGAAAAAGGCGCTTTGCCTTCCTTTTCTCTCTTGAAACTATCTAGTATTCTGCGTACTCATTACTGAAGCAAGTATTTATAATAATTGAGTATCAAGAAATTGACTTACCGTGGTTGGCATAGTAGTGTATTCTATTGCTGATACTTCAAAAAAAACCGCAACCAACCAACAAACCTGAAACTGTTACATAGAAAGTACAGAATGAGAATGTTAAGTTATTGCAGTGCCTAGGCTGACATTGTTTATTTTGTAATTGGAACTTTCAGGCATATATTTTTTTAATGGAAATACTCAATATCATGTGATTGCAAGACTAAACTTGAAGCCATGTCAATTAGAAGACATTGCTAATAAAAACTGATGAAAGCAACAGTAGAGCATCTAGGTTACAAACTAAATCCAGTGGTACAAGCTGGGGGGGGAAGACACAGATGACAATGGACACAGATGGATGGACTGTAATTACTACTTCTACTTGTGAATGCCAGGTATACTCTGTTTTGTCCTAACTTGCTGCCCTCAATGGATGGGAAGTACGTGGCTGTTTATGACGCTTTCTGTTTTAGTAAACACTTGGGGGTGGGAGAGAATCTGGGCTTTTGTCCTGCAAGTTAAGAATCCAGTCATGGAAAGCTCCTGTTCCTGAATGTGCCAATGTGTTAAGTGCTGCAATCACTGTACCCTTTAGCCAGCCAAAAGGCAGAAAGAGGAGCAGTGTTTGGGTTTGGATGTTGAACTTTTAACTCAGTCACCATCCACTCCATTGTGTAGTGCTTTGAATAGGGATTAATAGCCAGTGGTATTGTGCTTTAAGATGTCCCATGTCTGAGGTGAAGAAATGAATTTTTTTTTTTTTTTTTGGCTGACAGTTCAAAATAATAGCACTCTGTTTTTATATTATGCATCTACTGTGAAGATGATGCGTTGTAATTACTTTGCATATATACTTCATACATCTGTTAGGTACATTGTGGAATTATTATAAGCCCCCTGTGCAGATGGAGAATCTGCAACATAGAGGGTTTACATGAAGCCTGGAGTCTTGACTGCCCGTCTATAGTAATAGTCACGAGCTGTCCATCACTTAGAGATGTTCTTTCAACCTTTGGAACCCCTTAACCATTTGAATTCACCCACCTCTATTTCTGATCCTATTTACAGGCCTTAAATGCCGCCTGATACTGCAGCTTGTTACCTGAAGCCTGACATTGCTGCAGTCTGTATCAAATAAGAAACAAAGCTGTTTTCTGCAGAAGGCAGTGTAATTCTCACTTTGGCTGCATCAAGTGTTTAATGAAAAAAATCACCTAATTACTTTCATTGCCATTCTGGACACACTTTGTAAACTTTTCCATTTACAGTATGTGCGTCTTTACAATAGATACCAAGGAAAATGGGGCCACAGAACTAAATGTAATGCAGGTGGGTACGTCTACTCATCCTAGTGTTACTGCGTTGAAGGTAATTTGTTCATTAAGTACTAGAAAAAGTATCAAGTATCTGAAGAAACAGCTTGTCTTAAAATGAATAATTCTGTGTAGTCCTACAAGATTTTTACTGGTTTAATTGTTGCTAGGAGGTAAGTAGCTAGTAAACTCAGCCACATAACAACCATTGATACAAATTAAAGTATCTAACCTTGTATGAAATGAACCAGGTATTTCCAGAATGTCATGTGTCTCTTCCTAAAAGTCACAATTGCATGCTTACCCCACAGTGCAAAGTCTGTAAAGGCTTTCCTACAGTGACAGAGTAATTGTGCATTTTATGGGAGGATGAAGCTGAATTTGCTCAGATTGAAAAGCTTTTCTTATTGTGAAGGAGAGGGGAAAGGTAAAAGTTTTTAAATACTTCATTCTCTACTGTAGTGGTAAAAAAATTACTGCTTGCTGGTGGCTGGTTAGCTAGTTAAATTTAGGCAAAAACTGAGGCAAACGATCTTGGATTGTGCTTGCTTTTTGGTCTTTTGAAAGAGAACACGTTTTGTTTTGGAAGGTATTGTATATTGGTCAGCTGTACACTAGATCCTTTTGTCTAGGTCAGGTTGAGTCTATACTGCTTCGGTCCACGCAGGGAGCCAAGGAAGAGGGAGAGCAAAGAAATGAGTAGCATGTACAAAAGCATGCACAATTCCCTGTTGTCCGTTCGTCGCAAGACCATTGGCTCTTCTGAGGAGTTAGTGTTAATGCCTTGTGTGGGGTCCTTGAAGCAAAAATGACGTAAGTTTATTAAGGAGCGGCAAAGCTGCTGTTGCTGGTGTTAGTGTGCAGCCAATTAATACAATGGGATGCTTTATAAAATAGGCTTTAGCCCTCACAGCATGTCCAATTTTTCTTTTTTTCACTTTAACATCTGCTACAGGTCAAGAACGATATTTGTCAGAACCAAGTATGTGTTAGAAATAGGAGGGTATCTCTTTTCCAGCAACATTGTTTTCAAATGGGGACAAAATTTAGATACTTGGTTTTCTCCATTACTGGAAAGAGAAGATCTGTAGACGTTGAAAAATACTTTCCACTTCTCTGGTACCTTTTACTCCAGTGCCTCAGTGTTTTACACACCCTGGTTGGTTCAGTCAAAAATGTAAGAATAGTAACTACTTCACAAAGGGTCCCAGCGCAGTCAAAACTCGCATTTTGAAAGCAGAGTCTGTGCTGTGGTCGCATCCTATTTATGGATGTGAGACTGCAGGTATCCCAGCCTGGATTTTCAGAGAACTTAAGTACCTGTGACTTGTTGCAGAGTTAGACTTAAAAGTGAAACTGAGCCCTCTAATATATTGCCTATAATCAGAACTTTTAAAAAGGACTAAGAGGCTTAAATTTGGTAATGGAAGTCAGATGCAACAGAAGGGCATTTCCCCTTTCTGGTTACCCTTTGTGACAGTTTTTAACATAGTTACTTACCTGAAATCTGCCATGTAAAAATCACCTGTGCCTTACGTTTCATGGCAGATAAGTATGAGGAGCTAAGTGGTAAGTTCTGATTGTGTTTTGTACCACCAACTGGTTAGCAAAAGCTACTGCAGGTGACTGGGCTGAAACATCCCGTTAATTTGATTATTTTACATTCCTTTCCCTTATGCAAGTGTTTTTGATCCACTTTGGTCTGCCTTGCCTGTTCTGATCATAAACTTTCTTCAGCTAGACTTCTCTCCAATTACGCTTATCTGGTTTGCAGTTTTTACCTTTTTTAATCCAGAAAAAAGGAAAATGTGTGCCTAAGAACTGCTAGAGTAATGAAGAAAACGGAAATGTTCTCCACACAGAATAGAAGCTGTGAGCAACTCTGCAAGAATCAGGAACCCAGTTAGAAAGCTGATTTATATAGAGGTGAAAGGGTATATACAGGAGACAATCATTCCCCCCCCCCCAGTATATCTGCAACCTTCATAAAAAGAATTTAAGCACTGAAGCTATTTAGATTAACTACTCTGCTTTTCTTCTAAAGTACATTCAACATCCTACCCCAGTGGGAGTAGAAGAAAATCATTATCAGTTATCGCTCAGAGATTTAAATTAAGATTTTTTTCATAAAACTGAACTTCTAAAACAAAATCCCAGAGAAGTGGAATTAATTGCTGGATCTGCATTGAATCAGCAAGAGACATGGTTTTATTTCTTTGTCGCAGCAGAAAGTGCTTCATCAGTAGGAATTCATGTGGAGGAAAACTAAGCATGTCCCACTTACTGAACACAAGTATGTCTGGGATGTTTAATTATTTTTTGATTAATTCGTTTAACATTAGAGAAATCAAGGACTGCAGCATATTCAGCACTACACAGTTTGCTACCTATATGTACCTCCAGCTCTTCTTAGTTAAAGGCACCTTGTGGTTTTTACCTGCAGCTGTTGTAAATGAATTACTACTTCTTTTCTAAGCTACCTTCATTACCCTGAGGAAATGCACAGAAACACACTGGAGCTAAGATGATTTGCAGCATCTGTGTTTAAGATGTAATATAATGTACTCCATGTTTTCAAGGATAAAACATTGAGGGGATGGTCAGTTAAAACAAGTGTAAGGCATTAGATTAGTTGCTTGGAAACCTTTCAGCTAAGCAGTATACTTACTCAGTGTGAGAAATAATAGGACAATATTTTGTTGGTTTGTGTGTATTTGATGGAAATTTAATATAGATTAAAAAGTAGGAAATCGATACATAGTAGGCACTGAAATTCACAAGTTCTCTAACAAGAGGTGAGAATGTCTCCTGGTGATATGGTTTCTTGGTAGCAACAACTTTGTCATGTGGCGATCCTTCAAGCAGGTCAAGCCCTTGCTGTGCCAGGTGATACACATTTACACCAGCACAATCCACGTATCACCCTTCCCCTCAGTGTTGTTTGTTCTTGTATGAAGTGCTGCATCTCATTTTTAAATCTACGAGTGATTAAATGACTTAAGTACAAGATGTCAGTGTTCAGTAACTATTGTTTGTTGTTATTGTAACATGGTGGCAGTGCTAAAATAATCTGTGTTATATCAGTGACCAGTGGTCAGTATATAAAAGCCCCTGACTTGAGATTACCTGGAGTCTCAAGTGAGTAATACTTGCATGTTGCTAGAAGTCACCTATGAAATCAAGTAATTGAAGGACCTGGTGTGGGACAGGCTGGCTTTCTGCATGCTAAAAGCTGTCTTGCAGTTTCATCTTTACTAAAAAGCCTTGCTGCTCTTCTCTCTAAAGAATTAATAGACAAGAAATGAAGAGCATGGAGTTTGCTTTCTAAAGTACTCTCTTCCACTCTGGGATGAAATTAATTGAAAGGGTGCAATGAGAAACCCTTTTGCCAATGTCACCTGGTTGTGATTTTTCTGGACTTCATTCGCCAGGGCTTTGAGCGAGTTAGTCCCATAAGCATTAAGTTCTGCAGTCACAAAAGCAGATAGAAAATCATGAACCTAATTAAATACACAAAGAGAGTAACTAAGTCAGCATCTTCTGATAACATAGACACAAACATTGTCAAATGAAAAGAAGCATTTTCTTCCAGGATAACCAGCAAGTGTGACTATGCCAAGGCAAGCCTGATGGGCCTTCAAGTGTCTGCATATTGCATTAACAGTGAAATACCGAAGTGGCATAAAGAGTCCATGCTACAAATAAGCTGTTCTGACTGTTCTGATTTTATGATGTTTTACACTTGGTGTAAATCACAAGATGTATCAGTGAGCTGTGCCATCTTTTCAAATCTCGTTTAAAACCAAATCTTGCCATTCTGCAATCATTACTGATCATTAACTCTGTGAAAGTGTGCAACAGCAAGCACAAAAGATGAGAAGTGCAAAGCTGGGAACTGAGTTTGAATCTCCTAAAGCTGCTGAAGTAATATATAATTTATGCCTGTATAACTTATATCTGCATTTATCATTTATTGCATGAGATACAGGTGAAAATGTAAAGTTCACTACTTAAGTATCTTCTGCCTTGGAGAAAAGCACATGCTCAGATTTATGTTGTGTTTGGATCAGTAGCATTAACAAATGATCAGTTTTTATTAGTAAATAGATCTCCTGTTGAAGTGTAACATTGATATTATCTATAAGTAGTGGACAACTCGTTATCAGATTGTGTTCCAGAAACCCTGATCACCTGTCAATCAACTGACATTGCTGGATTGGTGGAGAAAGCTTTAGAATTGTTGCTGTCAGGAAGTTTAATAAATATTCCTTTGATCCTGTTAATTAGATCAGATGATAAACTGCCAGGGAATGACATCTTCAATAAATCTATATCAAAAAGGTGTTAGGAGTCACCAGTCCTGGACAAACATCTGTTTGTCAGAGTTTCCTAATTATTTGACTGCTTTGGCTCTGTAGTTCTGTGATGGTGTAGTCTATGGCATGATAGTGTACATAGCACACGTAACTGGTCAGAAAGACTTGCTGACCATTGTGCTTAAAAAACAAGATAGAAGGGGTTAAAGGAATCTCCCACAAAACCTAATGCAGTCTGTCATCCTGATAACATCATGTATTTTGCAGAAAGTGAAATGAAAACTTTACAATACACAATGCTGAATAATCAACACCTCTGGGATTAGTGTCCTAATGTCTGTCATTTTGTAGGTGCTTTTTTGCCTTGCAGCCTGAAGGTTTTACCTGTTGATTCTGAATCTAATGTAATGCTGTGTTTCTTACACACACAAACATGTAGCCCTTTTTTGAGTAATCCTAGCATGAACTTTGTGATGCCTTATGTCCTGAATTACACAGTTTGTTCTATGCATAAATGTTTACTAATAATCTTTAAATTTCTTTTAAAAACTGTCCCCCTCTATATGCAATTTGAGAATAAAAATGAGTGAACAAAAACGCTGCTCCTTCATCTCCCTTGCTATGCTTATTTTTTTCCCCATCTTCTCTCTGAAATAACCAATTATAATTTTGTTAATGTTTTCTCATGCAGAAGTCTTTCAAGGACTCTTGTCACGTGCATGGTGCTTCAGTAGTTCAGCTAAAGATAGTTCATTGTGGTGTTAGACAGGATTTGCTTTAACAGCTATTTTATTTTCATTATCAGTTCATACACTATCTGTTTCATCTGGAAGATGAACTGCCATACTGAACCAGAACAGATCAAAGCTCTATGCTGTCTCATATTCTAACTTCAGCTGTATGTAAAAGGTACAACATATATACATATATGTTCATACACTAGTATGCTCTTCTAGATTCCTCATGTCTTTGACTGATGGACTTCAAAGCTATTATATCTAATAGGTATTGATGATTACCTATTGATACCACTGTGAATACAACTGTGCTCTGTTAATGAACCTCTGTACACTTTTAGCCCCACAGTAACCAGAGATGTTGAGTTCTATGGATTTACTTGTGATATTTGGAAAAAATACTCCAATGCTCTTCAGAAATGAAAGAGGAACTGCAGCTTCTAAGCGTTACACACACACGTTGTAGTAAAGCTTATGACTTCAGGTCCTGATTCAATGAAGTTTCAGGCATATCCTTTGGAATTCCTAGAGTGTGACTTTTTCTGAAGCAAACATTGAATATTTTGAAGCCAAACCTAACACTTCAGTGTTAGAACACTGCATCACTTGCTATGCCACTACGGTAAATAAAGCTTGCAGCTTCCAAGAGCTCACTTCCTCTAGTTAAGTATCTGCCTAAGAAATGGAGCCTAGTTCTTTTCACACTAGCTCAAATTTACCCAAAGAGGGAACCACCATGGGCTACCTGGATGGTAACTATCGTAACAAAAACGAGGTCTTGCCCAAAGCATTTTCTTCTTCTCTATACCTTCTAAATGCTGGCAAATGAGACCAATCACACACAGCTCTTTGTTGGTTTCTCAGTAGTTTTTTTTTGGGGTAGGGGGGAAAAAAGTAATTTAGAGTATGAAATACTGAATTCCACTGCTGAATGACCCATTATCCCAGTGACTAGAGTGAAACATGTTTTGCTTCTCTAATTTGGACTGACTCAATCATGAATAACTTGTTTCTTTTAATTAGCCTCTCTCCTTTGTTTCCTCTAGATTAGAATCATTCTCAGCGTGCTGGTTTGCATGTGTATTCTGGTGTACATTGTTATCATTTGGGAACTGTAAGGAACCCTCAGGTTTTACCTGCAAAATTACCCTCAGAAAGCTAGGTACAACTTAAGTCTGGACTTTTTTTTTTTCTTCCCCCTGGTGCCACATTAAGAGGATAATAGGCAACTGACTTTATTAATGTTTAAGTCCTTGTAAACAGGTATTTGTAGTCTTTATGAAAGGATATGGTTTATTCTGAGTCCTTAGGGAGGCGCTTAGGGACATGGTTTAGTGGGCATGGTAGTCTTGGGTTGACGGTTGGACTTGATGATCTTAGAGGTCTTTTCCAACCTTAATGATTCTGTGATTCTTTTGTAATGGCTGCCAGATTGCTTCCCCACTGAAATGAAAACTGTGCTTGGATATAGATAATTACTACAAAACACTGCCAAGCCCGGGAATTCCTCTCTGTGGACCAGTTCCACAGGGTTTGAAATTTACGTTTATAATCGTTTACTTTCAATGGAACTGCCCTCATAGCCAAAACAGACATGCAACTTAGGGTTAAATTTGGCTTCAGCCAGAGATGTAATTGCCATGTCTGTAAAGGAAATGTGATGTTTCAGATGCTTCTCTGCACTCAAAAACTGATTGAACCTTTTTTTTCCCCCATTCCTGTGTAATTTTTAATGCCTGTTTATTCCGTGCAAGGGAAGTGTAAAATACTAATACAGGGATTTCTTTAATTTTTTTTTTTTTTTTTTGTATAGCTTTAGTAGCATTTTGTACTCATGCCTGGCATTTGACAGAGTTCAGAGCGGTGAAGAATCACTTCTGTTGAAATATTTTGTGGGGAAGCCTGGCTACTAAGAAGCTGTTGCTCTTATTTCCTGCTCAGACCAGCAGCCATTTCCAGTACCATTGACTTGAAGGAATGTTAATTAGTATTTTCTGAGAGGGTTGGTTTTTTAAAATTTTTTTAAATTTTTTAAATTTATATGTGTTTGCATTCCTCTCATTTTTGATGTTGAGAATTCATGAGATCAGAAGCAAAAAATATGGGGGAGAAGATACAGAAGCAGATACTTTCCTTCAAGTAGTAGGTCCTCTGACATTTACAGCATACATAGACTTTAATGCGATTATGATCATCTAATCTAAACTTTGAGAAACGTAGGAAAATAATTTTCCCCAGCAACTCCCATATAGAACTCTTTGAGTTCAAGCATGTCTTTCTTGTATACATGTATTCTTTTGCATACCTCTCTATACATAGTGCTTTGTCACAGGGCACTTGCATTGCCATCTTGGTGGTTGTATTTGGTCTGTCCACCAAGTTCCCCTGTTTTTGTCGCAAGTTGACTTGCATTTTGGCTTAAAACTGAAAAGAATAGACATCTGTTTTAGAAAGTATTTAAATCTATGGTGCTGAAAACAGAGGTATAAATCAAATGTATATGTACTAGTATACTGTTTATTAGGCTTAAACTTATAAAACATTATGTAGAAGTCTTAAGCCAATCTGGCATTGAAATCCACTGTATAAAGGTGTGGAAACATTCTAGAAATCATGATAGGAACATACTCTGACACAATCTCTTACATACAAAAAACCATTTATTTCCCTGTACTGTACATTTTTAAATTTTTACATTTTTAAATGTACAGTACAGTTGCTTGCTTATACCCTGCTTTATATCAAGAAAATAAAGACAAACGTGTCCACTATGTCCTAAAACAATAATAGCTCAAATGATGGTGTTGGTGAGAAGATGCACTCTGTTGGCTGACCGTATCTCCTCTTCTGCTTTCTGTTGCTTTGCTGGAGTTCACCTTGCTGCTTCTTGCTCCAATGTGAGAATCCGTTCAGAGAAGATTGTGACAAGGACAATATATTACTGACAAACCTTGAGAGAATGTTAGGAAACATCATTCCAGCTGTTAGAGTCAATGAGCAAAACTGTGAGTCTTGTCAAGTCCTTTTGCTATTTCACAGCATAAAACTGTCACCTCATTAATCAGAGGAGCGTGTTACCACGATACTCCAGCGTGAATAGCATTCATCGCTGATCTTGTCAATTTCTTGGAATAAAACTACAATTTGATAATCCCCACCTTAGGCATTTGAAGTTTACAGTGAAGGTTCTGTTTATTGGTGATGTACTTGATTAATCAAACTGGTGAGGATTTCAATACATATATGAGAAAGCATAATTAAAAGGCAGATAACTAAGAAGCTTGTCAGGTAGGAGGTTGTTACATGGAAAAAAAAACTCCATTTAATGCAGAACAGAGGATCTTGGCTGCAGCTATGAAGCACTACTGCCTTAGTACATGGAAGCATGACTGGGATGTTTTGGAAATGTGATGGGACAGTGAAGGGGTGAGGTTTTGTTTCCTTAGGTACATAACTTCCCAGGTAAGGATCTCTTCCACGTCTGTTTCCTAACATTTTGATAATGTTACTATTAACTGTAAGCACTTCATAACCTGTAGGTGGAAGTACAGGGTTTTTTTCAACCTTTCTCATTTTAATTCTGGATAGAACAGGCACGGTGGATAGATGCATACTCTTTAACTTAAAAATCAAAGAGAAGATTTGCTTACCAGTTGCTTGAAGACTTACTGCCAGTCTATGTGAAAAATATAGTGGTCGGGAGCATTTAAAAGCAATTTTTTTTTTTTTTTTTTTTTCTGCTCAAATGTCAGATTTTGACTTAAGAGCAAACGCTGAGGAAAGAATGAAAATGTAGTATGAATATGATTTCTTGCTTTTGGATTAGTTTCTGGTCTTTCAACCCAAAATTCTTCGTCCATCCCTCAAGATAAAACAAATCATATAAGTACTGGGTTGAATTTGGTTCTCATGCTCAAGCCTGGAGCAATTTCATCAAGATTAATGAACAATGTAAATAAGAGAGCAGGCCTGGTAGTAAAATGTAATATTCAATCAAATTCGGTTCAAGTGTTCTGGAGTAATCTAAATAAAGATGGAGTATATCCAAGATACCCACAAATATAAATAGTAATAGGGATCCAAACTTCATGGCTTAGCCTAAACGATGGGACTGATGCATCTCATTTCCCTTTAGCATTAGGGAAGTGTAAGTCCTTCTTATAAGTTTGTGCATTCTCTGTAGACCAAGGAGAGGATCTAAATAAATAATAATAATAAAAAGAGTCAGTGTGCAATCACAGAATATGTCTACATGGCAATTCATGGAGTGATTTGTGCTTGCTCTTCCCTCAATCCGAGCCACCGAAAGCTCTTGTGGTTGTATTAGCACATCATGAATACACCATGGTCCTCATTGAAACAAGCCTGTAATTTCTCAGTATATGGGAGTGTAACCTATCATCTGCCTAAAAAGCATTATAAAGATATAACATAATACAGTTGTTCCAAACACATGGCATGCCACTTATGAAAGTGTTAATAACCAGTGAAAGAGAGGTCACAGAGTACTGTAGCAATGCTTGATTTATGGCAGTCTCATAGACAAAGTTTGGAATGGCTCACAGTATAAGCAATAGCTTTTGCAGTACTGATAGATGACCTCCTCCTAGCTGTGGAGGGAGATCAGACCTCAGCTGGAGAGGACAGGGAAGCCCACTGTGCCAAAAAGTCAATGAAAAAGAAATATTTGCTGGAGAGTAGTCATTCAGATCTGCTCACTTCCAGCATAATTGTAAAGCACCTTCGCATTATGAAAAGAGCTGCAAAGCATGTGTTGAGAGGGAGCAAGCAGAGTAAAATATACAGAAGGTAAGTATTCATCCATTCATTCTAATTATATAATAAAGCAAGCCAGAAGGTCAATTTTTAGTCTAGAAAGAAGATTTTTAGGTGGCTGTGAAGTATATTGAGTCTGAAGTTGACAGAGAGGGAAGTGAGAGATTGCAGAGATGAAGTGAACTGCCCATACCAGCTCAGTTGCAGCACTAGTACTAGTAAGCAGTGCATAGCCAGAGAGAAAAGATTGAGGAAAGGTGGATAACATCACCTCACCTGCTCTTATTGTATGTTTTACAAGAACAAGTAAAGATCATATGATATCTATAACATCGCCCTTTTTTTGGAGTATGCTGCTAACAATAATGAGGAGATCAACCTGCCTACAAAGCTGTTAATTTTGTTCTTCCTCGGAGACTTCTAGACTCTGGCTTTGCGTTCTTCCACAGCTTTTGATCATGTCGTGCTAAAGTAATTCTTTGCCTGGCGCAACAGATGCCTTCATCATGATCCCATTAAAGAGGAAAGAAGAACTCAAAGTTACACGCGTTTAAACATGTCACTTGTCATAAATGTCATCAGCTCTGTTGTGTTAAGCCATAGTGAAGCCAGTAAGTTATTAATAATTTAGCATGCAGTTACAGAAGCAAACATAAAGTCATGCTTTGATCAAAAACAGGTAAGAATGTAAAAGCATGGAGTGTTCTGCTCAATAAGTTAACAGACAAAAGTTAAACCCTTGACACTATAACTGGACTGAAATTGCAGTACACTGGGAAGTTATTGTTGGAATTCAGTGGTAAAGCTCAAATACTTCCTGTACCAAATCCTTTATAGGGTTTTGCATGCTTGTTCATTCAGGAAAGTATCTTTAAATCAAGAGGCTGAAGTTCAGGATTACTAAATCCTAAAACTGTTTAATTTGAATTAAACTCTATCAGTGCATGTGCCCACACATTCCTATCCCTTTCTGCAGTTGTATCCTGAATAATGTTTAGACCTTCAACTTTGGGAGTGGAGAAACAGTAGTTCCCTGGTTTAAATTTGTGTTTGTGTGCCACCAAGCATAATGGAATCTTGATTTGTGACTGAGGATTGTATACAAATAAAACATTGTAAAAAAAATTTGTATTCTAACCCTTGCTGTGTAGGACATATCAACCCTTTAAACTTGGTTTATTAGTCTTCGGAAAATGGGTAATAATCTTGAACAGCTGTCGTGTGATTCAGTGTTTGCAAAGTGACTTGAGGTCTTCTGCTGAAAAGTGACAAATGAAAAGTATTCTTTTCAATAATAAGGAACTGAGTTTGAAGCACTCAATTTTGGAGATGGATTTGAAGCTGAAGCATGAAGTCATGCAGGAGGAATGTTTACAAAATGCAGAGCAGAGCTAGTAGGAGTAAAAACTGCAATGCAAGTGTAATTCTAGGATGCTTGCAAAGCAGGTAATGAGCAAAAAGTTATGGTACAGCTAGAACTCAGTTTGCAATGTAATTCATAAAAAGGTTCCTAAATTGCAGTTTAATAAAGGCTCCTAACTAGAAATAGGCAAGAAAGTTCTTACTGCCAGTAATGTACAAGTAAAAAAGAGGCATTACATTTTTAGTAGATAAAATAAACTTTCAGTAAAGTTGCCTATATTGATTAAAATGAAAGCTTCTTTTCCTTCTGAAAACTAACTTTAATGTTTACATCTTGATGTCTAAAAACCAAGTCAGATATCTTTATCTAGGGTAAAACCATGAATGACTAATTTTGCTACGGAGAACTGTGTTCTGTGGCAGGAAGTCGCACTTCAATCTGGATTAATTGCAAGAACATCCAAAATAGTGCATTTGAGATTCTATTGCAGGTCTTGCAGTCTGCGGCCAGCAGAAGTAAATCATATCAATAGCTTCTATATAGCAACTTTCCAAAGTAGTCATTGTAATCTTACACCCCAGTGATCAGATGGAAGAAAATAAGCTTGACCAAAGTAGGTATTGTTCTTCCATTTTGGGGGCAAATAGGATTAAAAACAGAGTAGTGAGAATACTTTGGATTAAAATGTCCCTAAAATGTTCTCACGTTTTGTTTATTTCTCGTAGTACAAAACAATAACGTACTGATACTAAACTGCTATTTCTCTCTATGTATAGTGTTGAATAACTTTGTGAAGTTCTTTTGCGTGGCAAAACTCAGCCATTCCTCAATAGAGTTTCATTGCTTGCTTTTTTTTTTGTCCTGAAAAATCAGTCAGAGTGAGCAGAAGTAGCTCTTACAGTTCGTAAGTATCCTAGAGATGCAGGATTGAGTTATGCTCAGAAAATCAATTATCTAAACCAAAGGAATACACCTTTGCAATAAACAGTAATAAAAAAGAGCTGCAGGGGGAGACAGAGGAAAAAAAAAAACCACCACCCACCACCAAGCAGCTACAAGGGAAAAATGAAGGGCTAAGCAAAAATGACTTGAAGAATGGTTCTGGGTAGCATGTTCTATGTTATATTGACTAGCTGCTGGATCAGAAGGAATCTTTTTGAGAATAGGATAAAATGAGCACAAACAAAAAAAAAGGAATACTCAAGCTACTGGAACTCCTACATTGTAACAATGAATGTAATATGACTAAATGCTCAATTCTTGCCCAGCAAAACAAAAATTCTCTGTAAACATATGTGGTAGGGAGTGGAAACCAGTACAAGCCTGAGCGTAGAACTACAAAGATGTGACGCAGTGGAAGCCTATCCTCTAGCACAATGAAAAGTTTGTCAACAGGTCATAAACCCAGCTACATTTAAGTTTGCCTGCTTCCAGGGGTTCCTATAAATAATAATTTTTATAATTGCATATGTAGAAGCTCCTCATTCTCTTTATATGTGAAGAATACACGTGGATGTAAGGCAGTAGAGAATATTTTATTTAAATTGGGATTCCAGGGCCTTCCTAGGGGTTTAATTTCATTTTTGTTTGTCTCCCCATGGAAGCTCCTGAAGGAGAAGGCATGACCACACACAAGAGCTGCCAGCTCTGAGCAGCAAAGTGAGTGCAGCTGATAGAGTGCAGTCATGGGAGAGAAACATGTAACCACGTGCATGCACTTGAGGGGGAAATCAGGCTCTACAAAAGCCTAGCTGCAGGAGGGCTCTAGTTGTTTGGTAGAGATTTCTTTCAGGATTGAGATCTGGTATGGTCAGGAAATGCTACTTGATGTGAGATGTATTAGCTTGTAGCTAAGACACATTATATTAGCTCTTTCTATTTATATTGTTCTGTTAATGAACAGTCTCTGATAGAGATAGTGTTTCTGCTTCTGGGCCTTCTGTATATCAAAGGGTAGTTTTCTAGCTGTAATTACATATGCATTAGGCTTTCCTTCTTTCAGCAGATACTATTAAGTTGTTCTGATAGAGAGACAAAATACAATACAAATAAACCAAAAATATAATTTTGATTGCATTTTAATTCAGTGTTTTTAATTTTGTCAATATTAGTAGGAGATGTCTGAGGCAACGGAGTAGCATAATTGCTGGCGCAAAAGATAGGACAAAGCATTTTCAGGAAGCATCCTAACAGGAATATTATCTTTCTACCAGACAACATTCCTAGCAAGAATGCATAAAGATCTGTGCCTGTTTTTAGCAAATCCCATGGTACATTTAAAGTCCTATATTAGCAAAGCATTTCCTACTGATGGAGGATACATTCTAGTCTCTATAAAGTTCCTTAGAGTTAAAAGAGGAAATATTTTATGTCCAGACAGATTGATTGCTCAAAGACTGGTAATCTGCACTGCCTAATTAGTCAATCAAGTCAAATTGTACTTAGCAAGGATGACACAACTACATTACAATGGAAACACAAAGGGAATTCAGTTTTTATTACCATACAGAAAGTCAGTGGCTCAGGTGAAACACGATGGTTTCTTTGGAAAATACAAGGTGGGAGTTTTCAAATAGTTCTTTAGTATCAGCTGCATTAGCTAGCAAAAGGTTTGTTTTGTGAACGTCTTTTCTTTCCATTCCTAATTTCTTTAAATAGCAGAGTAACATGTAAGGGAATATTTTATTACTGCTCTGTCTACCTAAAGTTGGATATAACCACTGGCAATAAAGGAGAAGAGGAAACACTTATATCCTGTGGCAGTTGTGTGTGCTGTTAGTCAGCCAAAGAGTACAACCTGGGAGTCTCCTTTGTTGAACATCAAGCAAAGACACCTGCTTTGGTCCCAGTGCCCTGCTTGAACTCCAATTTGAAAACAATTAATTTCTGTCTTTGTAAATCCTCCCTGCGTTTTTAGAGGGGCAGAGGTTTCTTCTTCCTACACTATTCTGCATATAGCCGTGCCTTTCTGTGATACCTCACCCCAGCACCGGCTGTCTTTCAAGTAGTTGATGTAGTGATGGCTTGCACGGTGTTATGCTTGCAATTAAAAAACCTTCTCTAAGCTAGCACTGCACTTTTTCTCCCTCTATGTTTCCCAAAACAGTCTGAACAAATGAAGAGGAGTGGGGAAGGCAGGCATAATTTCATAAATGCTTGAAACTTTTAAAGGTAAAGTGATTTTTAAAATCTGTATTAATTAATCTCCTGATCAGCTGTAATATAAAGTGTGGAAATCCTGAAGCTAGAGTTGGTATAAACAGGTAAGATCCAGAGTGTTTTGCTTTACGTGTACACTGAAACAGTAATATTTGTTGATTTTTCGAACTTCCTCATGTAGAAATGTAGACACTTAGAGGACAATGCAATGACAATGTAGGGTTTTTTATTTTACTGTTTCTTTACAAACATTGATACACAGGATCCGTAATTAAACATGCATGCTTTTGAGATGGAGAAATATATTTACTGGTACATGAGGCAAAAATGTTAGAGGAAGAAACCACTACATATATCACCTTCCTCTGTTGGAAGAGGATTTTAGTTTCCCATCTGAATATGGCAGCCTAGTAGTAAAACTTAATTTATAAATCATAGACGGTTTTGGGGGGTTTTTTTGTCCTTCCCTCCTTCCCCCCCCCCCAATAAATGCTTAAGTATTTAAAATATTCACCATGCAGGTTTGGTACTCAGAAGAATTAATCAAACTGTCAGGCTGTAGACCAGACGCTGCAGAGAATACACAGTGGTGTGTCATGGTTACTTAGCAACTATATCTGAAGAGGTTAGGGTAGAAAATACTGTCATTTTCCTATGTTTGAGATCTCCTCTTCCCCCCTCCTTATTTTTTCCCCCAACAGATAATGTTTTAATGATCTTATTTTATAGCTTTCAAAAGAACCTATTATTTCTGTAGACTAATTTGAATTAAATGCCGAATTCTGAGGATTTGAGTGTAGCTCATAACAAGAACAGGAGGTCTTAACATAGAATGTATGTAAAAAAATTCCCGCTGTCGAATGGGAAACTGTTTAATTTTACTGTACTTTCTTTTTCCTTAAAAATTGAGATCAGTAGGGGTAAGAGCAGTTTTGACTAAATCATCATTGAAACAATGTTCTACCATGGTGGCAATGGAAGTGGGAACAGGTTTGCAGTTACATTATTGGTGGTAATATTTATTGCCCTGATAAGGAAATTGAGTTTGCTTACTAGGAGGAAATAGATGACCTCTTACAGCTGCATTCTGCTAGAAGATTTGCCTCTGGCAGTAGATTAAAAATAATAGCAGTTCTGAAAATTTTATGAAAGCTTCAGGGTAAGTGTTACTTTAACATCAGCAGCTATAACACAAACAAGCCTTAAATCCTGCAACTTATGAAATGATAATGAGAAAAGGATCCAGAATTTCTGTTGTGTTCCTGAAGGGCGCATGTCTGAATATAGGAGTATGTATGTGCATGTGCATGTGCAATATGCACAATGGGAACCTTTGTGGAAGGAGTAGAAAGATTGCCGGGAGCTGAAGGTAGGCATCGGGGCCATTCAGTATTACTAATCTTTAGCTCTTCACTTTCGTATTACACAAAATGTTTATTGGACTGGGTCTTAGGAGCCAAAGAAAATTGGGATCCTCCTCTGCTACCTTCTCATTACAGGATGGGGCTGCACTGCCACTGTCATGTGCTAGAAGAGTGTTTGTCACACTATACAGCACTGATTGGGGGCTGAAACACAATTGTCTGAAACTACCATGCCTTTTTTCTTCTGGCAACACAGTTGGCATTCTAGAGGTCTCTGAACATGTTGCAAAGTGAGCATCTTTTGTACAGACATAGGAAAAAGATATCCGACATTGCTTTAATCCGAAGTCTCACAGCTGAGCTGGGAAGAAGTATCCAGGAAACCTGAACCTCCAGTTTGCTGTTTTCTGTGGAATGGACAACTATGGTCAGTTTGAGAATGGGAAGGTGGCTAGATCATTTTCTTTTTTCTTTTGCCTGCTATTGTGTCTTGTGAATGTCAGTGATGAGAAAGGCATTAGTCATTTAATTGAGAATTCAGTGAGCTGGACCAGCAATGCTGTTGAAGCAGTTGTGCTAAGGAACCCGCCCTTATTGTGGCAGGCACAGAACAGATCGGTATCACCGACCAGCATTCAAATTCTGGATGGCATTTACTAAAATTCTGTTCACTTCTCTAAAATTTTGTTAATATGTTTTTCCAGGCCTCATTTTTGCTGTGCAATTGACAATGCATGAGGAAAAGTGGCTGAATGCTTAGTGCCAGGCACTTTACATCCAGGTGTCACGTGAGAAAGAGACAACACAGCATCTTCAGTGCATAGGCTGAAATGTTGTCAGTTATGCTGGTTTTTGAGAGATGAGAGAGTGAAAACACCCCACTAACCTTTAATACGAGTCCCAGTCCATTTCTGTGCGTACACCAGTGCTCGCTGTTTCCACATGATGAATACACCTCCTCATCTAGATGACATGACATGCATGTGCACCTTGTTGCCCTTACTGAATTTTTACTACTATTTAGGATTTAGGTTCTGAATATTAGCTTCTCAAAGAAGAGGAATAGCATAAAATCTTTTCAAATGTCATGTAGGAAACTCATGGCTTTTATAGTAGCACTGAGAGGCAGACAAGAATGAATGTGTGTGGAAATAAGTTGTCCCACTGCAATCAATGCGACCACAGAGATGCTTAGAGACACAGTTAAGTAACTGTTACAGATGAATCAGTGAAGAGGAAATTGAGCCCCTTAAGGACACAGGGTCCGATTTTGGTTTCCAGAAACAGTATCAGCAAACAGTGTAATCAATGCATTCTATAAATATACATTAATTTGGCTGCAGTTCTCTTTTCTCTCCATTTGTCTTGAAAAAGAATTGGGAACAAAGAAAAAGCAGAATTTAAAATAATAGTTCTGAAATATTTGAGATGTTACAGTTGAAAGTGCATGCATCTTTTGAGTATGGTCTGATTTGATTGCCAGATATATCCAGTCCTCTCAAATACTGATCCTAATGGAAATGGTAGTTATGCTATAGTGGCCTTTCTGCAGAAAAGGAGTAAGGTGTGTGTGCTACATTCAGAAACTCTAAGGTATATAAAGGAAATGGCTGTAAATTTTGGGATATTTGGCATTTAAGGGAAAAGTGGAAACATGTGAGACCTGGACAGCTAGATTGTTTGTAGGCTTTTATTTTTTGATAGTAATTTGCTAAGGTGCTGACAATGTGCCCAAGCTCTACTTTAGACATAGATAGCAAGATAGTCCCCAAATATGGCTTTGCTTTATTTATTGTTTGCAGGATTTTTATACCCTAGTGTTACATCTTGTGGTTCCATTGATTTTTATGGGCTGTGTAATTTAACTGTGTATTGATTCATTGGCTTTCTAGAACTCTACATCTGTTTCTGTAATCACCCAGCTTTGGGGGGTGTGCGTGAGAGAGAGATGAGGAATAACTATGAAATCCATGTCTGTTCTTGCCAAGTTTGTTCACCAATTGCTCTTCCACCCCCATCCTTGCTGGTTTATGCATTGCATTTAGTTCTTTTTAGTAACTAATGATGATCCGTGCTTTATTGTTTGCTCTTTCGCGGCATCAATCCCGGTGAAACTGAACCAGAGTCAGTAAGTTGTGGTAAGGAGCCATGATCATCAGGTTCATTGTGTTTCTCTTGTACTAGCACTTTGAGGAAAATGTTCTTTTGTACAGGTATTATATGAGTGCTGGCGAGAATCCACATATTCCCAAAATTTGGGCAAGAAATCCTGAACAGCTGGCTAGTGATGTCATTGTCCATACAGGCAGTCGTTTGATTACAGTCGTATAGCCCATGGTGGTGGTCTTGTGCCTAGTAGGAGCCTTGCCAATACATAGTTTTGTTGTCTGATGCCTTAAAAAAGCTACTCCCCAGTGAGCCCACGCAGAACCCCTCCTGATTTCTCTACTGCACAGGAAGCAAATGAAGTACCAGATGGACAGTGGGAGGAGGTCTCAGCCCAATCCTGCAAGCTTCATGGCGCTTCAGGAATTGACAGTCTGTGCAATTCATCCATCTCAAAGTATAAAATGCAAGTCAGTGAAGCTTTTGGGTCTCTGCCTGCCTAAGTGCACAGTTACTGGGTTGTTTTTTGTAACTTCGTAGCACCTCTGAAAAGCTTTTTCCTTATACAACATCCAATTAGACCACACATGCCAGAGGCAAAAGGGAAAAGTTTATCTTAAAATTCCAAACAGAGAGACTGATGCTACTAAGCATACTACTTTGCAATTGTACAGAACTAGAACTGGTGAAAACTGTGCAGGCATATGCAGAGCAGCATACAGCTAATACGCAGAATGGGGCAAGGGGGGTGCTTTTTATAAACAGGGCAGGGAGATAGGTGCAGCATCCTTCTAGAAGCCTGGGTAAAGCTGATGATTTTGCCTGCTTCCTTGCTCATATGAAGAGCGAGCAGAGAAAGTTCTCCGACCCTCTTCATCATTGCTTAGCATTCACTCACTTCATAAGAACAGTTTCTAATGTATGAGGCTGTGTATGAACTATATAGCATATGACGTAAAGGATGTCATGTTTGTCTAGTCATGGTTGTTGTGCTGCTGGTACCTCATTACAGTACAACACTTCAGAGTAACCTTGCTATGAAAGCAAAGTGTAAGATGGAGTTTTCTTATTTCTTACTAGTGCAATCCTTATTTGCAGGCTGAAAGAGGAGGCTTACTGGGTTACAATTAAAATGTATCACTTTGTGGCAGTAAACTCTTAACTGCTAAAAACAAGTATAAAAAACATTTGCCTGAATTCAGGTCATTTCAAAGAGCAAAATTATTTCATTTTTCAGTGGTGTTCTAGCAATTCACTTTTAAACCAAAAAAATGTTAACTTTATGAAAATGATAAAAGAATTAGACTAAATTGTGATCTTTTTTTAAAGGTGAATAAAGATTTCAGCACAAAAGAGAACATTCTGAAGTGTTTAGTGACTCAAGATAAAGCCTTGTCTATGTCTTTTGATTCATTGTTTGCTATGTGTCACTGTGGCTTGACCACAGATCAATTCCCCATCACCCTTCCCTTGCCTCCCACCCCCATGGTCAGGTTTTACTCTTGCCTGTCATGGCTTGTGGTTATGGTTGATATAGGAAAATGCTTTATATGAAAATGAGAAACTGCTTTTGTGGAAAAAATATCCATGCTCACTGATAATTTGTGAAAGATAAAACCGGGGCATTCTAAAATCTTCCGCTGTGCAGTGAAAATCAACTCAGAAGGAAGGAGGAAAACCATTTGTAGAAGAATAAGTTATCTTTATAATAATGGCATATTCAGCTAGCGCAAGGAAACCAAGAAGATCGTGTCATTTCAACACTTGTTGCATAATCATCAAACTGTTCGCTTTAACTTTATATTTGGGTAAACTTTGTTGAATTTCCTGAACTACTTTGGTCTGATGCTTCTCTCCTATTCTTTTCATATTAGCACAGTACCACTCTTTTAAAGGGAATAGGAGCCACATACGCTTTCTGAAATGTAACAGCAGATGAAAGAGAAATTAAGCGTTAAAATGTTTTCCCAGGTGTAGTTTTTTCGTAGCGTGTCTGTTGAGATGCCATCTCTTTTAGAAGAGGCAACCTGAGGTTAACAAACTGGCCATTGCCATCTTTTTGTAAGAGTATGAATGTTAGCTCATTGTTTGAATAATTACAGTGATTCCTTTAGCAATACTTAATCTAGTGGGCTAAGATTCCCCCCCCCCCCCCCTCTTCTATGGTGCAGATATATATACTAGAACAGCTATTGTATCCTGGGCAACATATATAAGTACATTACAGCAGTTAGTAGCCAGCAAAATATGTAGGAGCTTGTAGTTCTTTCAGATACTATGTAACCTGTGTGATGGATGATTAATATATTTTACAAAAGGAAGACTGACTTCAATGAGTTTTAAAATATGCTTTTAACATTAAGCATAGGTTTTGAATGCTTTCTCCACTTGAAGTCTTTACAGTTTACTTAGGACAGGGAGCGTCACAGTTATATATTCATATAGCACTTAGCACAACGGTTTGCCCATCCAGTAATATAAATAATACATTAGAATCTCACTGGGTGATCTTATGAAAACAATTAGCAGTGCCATCATTTTGGATAGTAGCATCTAAATATCAGCTTAGCATTACCTTTAAGAAATCTGAGTACCTCTCAAAAGTTTTGGAAAAAATTGCAATGCAAATGTCATCTGTTGTCAGCAGCCATTAAGAGAGAATTTACTCTGGTGGAGTAACTAAGTGGTGTAAAGATATCATGTTCTAAGCCTGAAGAAGAAATTGCATCCCGTTGTGGGCCTATTTTTTTTTTATTGATTGATTGGTTTTTTTTTTTTTTAATTAAAAAAGAGCATTGCTTGCACTCAATTTATTAAAGATTATCATGGAATGTTTATATCCTCTGAAGACTTTCTGACAAGAGAAGGGAAAGAAAATCATTGTTTAAGCATTTCCCAACTGTTAAATGGTTTGGAGGTGTTATTATTGATGTGATTTTTATTGGAGCTATTTTCCCAAACAAGTTCTCAGTGGCAGTCCACTAGAGTGCAGTTAATTCATTAGAACAGGAAGAACTTGAGTTAAGTGCATTATAGATGAACTGTTTGTATGTAATAAGGTCAACTCACACAGGGCAAATACTCTCCCAGTTATTAGCATTTGTTACAGGATCTTAGCAACACATGCTTTTGTTTTACCTGAGTTTGAGACAATTTCTGCATAGCTATTTACTGACTTTGCCTAAAATCCCTTTACAGAACCTGTTTAAATCTGCAGATGATGCTGTGCATATAATTCTCTGCTAAATAAAAGTGTGGGGTCAAGTGTTAAGTTCACATAGAGGTTTATATTCAAAGATTGATACTATAAAGGCAGTGTTGTTGAAGTAGATGAGCTTCTACCTTTACATCAAGTATTAAGCTTCAAGTTTCCACAGCCTTTGTTTTTTTTAAAAAACAGAACTGAAATGGAGATGGAAGAGGGATAATCCTAACATGGGCTGTGATTTCCAGCTTCCTAACATGACCTTTTTTTAGTGGAATTAGCTGGATTCTCAGTATCTCTATATTTGCTTCTCTAAGTTTCCTGGTAAAATATGAAAGGTGTTCAATACTTCATATAGTAATAGTTCTAACCGTTTTGTACATACTTCCAAGGCATACCTTTGACACCCAGTATAGCCATGACCTCAGCTGGTGTAAATTGGCGAAGCTCCTTTTGCTTCAGTGAAGCAGTGCTGATTTAGGTAGTCTGACCTGTTAGAATGTACTGTACAGGATGCAATTAGGAGGAGAATGGGATCTCCAGTGCTAGGAATAGTGCTTTCTGTATTGTACTGGGGGAAACAATAGGTTTAATTAGCTGTTTTGTAAAGGACTTGAAGAAGGTAAAGTGTTAGAGCGGTGTTAAAGGTCAGCCTGCTGTTTTCCACATCTAATCTCCCTTGGGAGAAGAACCAGAGGAACAGGAAGAGAGGAAATATGAAAAGATAAACTGTCAATAGCAGAAATGATTGTGTTTGGGCTTCTCAGTGCACTGCTTGTATGTCTCTTGTTAAATCCGTAGCCAGTGTTGAATAGCAAGGATCACTTTTAAATCACATGAATATCTGGGTTTGGTTCCAAACCAAGCCTTACAGCTACTACCATTATGAGTGTCCTGCATCCCTTCATTCCTTATTATTTGTATAGTTTTATGGATTGCATAGTTCTAGGTAGTTCTGAGAATGCCAGTTTCCATGGGGAATATATGTAGAGGGTAGTTAGGTGGGTTTTGTCCGGAGTTTTTTTTTCTGGGCAGGGTAGCAACCAGTCACTGTAATCGACTTACACTCTGGATGTGTAAAAATTATTTCTTTAGTGGCATGGGAATGGCCATATGGCACTATCAAGTCTGGTAGTGCTTTAACTTAATAACCTCTCCAATAGTGGCTACCGCTAACAATTTATGCCTTGAAGCAAGGTCAATTTTTCTTTTCTTTTCTTAAATCTGTGCAAAGGCAGAATTTTCTCATTATGCATATGTTAAGGAGCTTGGTTTTGCTTTTTCATCTTGTTTAGAATTTTGATATCTGACTAGTGCTTCTCAGCAAATAGCACATGGCATGACAGAACATTTCCTATATATTGTAAGTTTTCTTTGTTTCTGGTCCACTGATCTCCCTTGCTCTTGAATAACGAGAACTGGAAATGGAAGTGTCTGATATACCATTTTTTTATTTATTGTAACCCAGTGTCTCTTTTATACATATATTTACACATATAAATATATATAAATTATATCTAGAAAGCTCCCAGTGTCTACAACTCTCTTCACTGATGATCCTAATGTAGTCATCAATTTGCTGATAAGGAGAAATCTCATGTAGTTTAATGGAAAAATTGTAAACCTGTAGTCATCCCTAAACTTGCAAAAATAACTGAACACCATAGTTGACACCTACAACAGGTTAGCTCTGTGTCTTTACTTGCTTAAACCATACTGTGATGAAGAAAACAGAATGCCTTTCTCTTGCTGTGTTTTCCAGTAAGATGTTTTTGGAATTCCTCAGCAGTCCTTTCTGGCCCTTAG
The DNA here is from genome assembly GCF_000690835.1 of Fulmarus glacialis. Lineage (NCBI taxonomy): Eukaryota > Metazoa > Chordata > Aves > Procellariiformes > Procellariidae > Fulmarus > Fulmarus glacialis. The sequence continues at coordinate 27,146 of NW_009212341.1, forward strand.
AGATGTCCAGTCATGTATAATGTGCTACAGCGGAGCTAGCTGCTAAACTAACCCTGATAATCCAGGCCCTTAGAGACTGCTACTATGCTAGTGAGGCATGGATTAATTCCCTACCAGACTCTGCTTCCACAAATGCTGTGAAGGTAAGAATCACGTCCAATTACCAGAATTCTATGAGTACAAAAGCCGAAGAGCAAAAAAATACTTCTAAAGATGGAGCCTTGATAGACTGAAGAAAATTCTGGATGTATATAAACCCAGCCTGAACTTACTGTAGCCGACTTATGATACTACATTACTTAGAGCTGGTTGGCCAATTTCTCACTATAAAGCCTGTTGTTTTCTTGTTGATTTAACAATAGAAGCTTGTGATTTTTGTCGCTCCAGACTCATTTGATAGGGCATTTGCACGAGTGTGGCAGATCCATCTATAATAAAATGGGATTAGAGATGGCATTTCCTCAAAGTGGAAGAATATGAAGTAGGGTGACCTAATACTAGCAGTCTGTGCTTGGGGAAAACACACTTTCAGTTGTGAGACTCAAAATGAAAGTAGTTTTTCAAGTAGTTTCCACTCGCAAGGTTTTGTGCCCTGATAACATGGTTCCAAACAGTCCAGACTTATCTGGAACAACAGACAGTTTTGCAGGTCAGGTATGCTAGAAGAAAAAGTGGCTGCCCAACGCTCATTTATACACTGGTGGTTCTAATATTCTCTGTGTTTTACAACTGTGAAATACTGCAAGATCCTGTCAAGAAGTTGATGCAAAATGGACAAATTACTGTCAGTGATCACAATGCATGCAGGATCAATGCATTGGACTGAGATTCTGATTTTCTGAGTCTGGATTGAGATTCAGATTTTCCTGCAAATGTTTGAAGTATAGGCATTGCACAGCTAAGCTGTGTGCTGTAACAGTTGTGTGGTTGAACGAGTTGAAGGCCAGCAGAGATTATAATATCACCTAGTCTGAATTCCAGTATGTATGCAAACCATATAAATTTATGCAGTTATCTGCGCCCAGTAAATTGCAAGGGCCAGTGCTAAAATGATGGGCACAGGAAAAAGCAGAGAATGAAAAAAAAAGTAAAAATATTTCCTAAAGGATAAGATCCTTTGAATTGGGCTAATTTCAGCCCTAAGAGAGTAATATGGGTGTAGAAAGCTGAGCAGGAATTTATGATTTAAAGTGCCTGTTGAAGAGGAGAACAAAATTTGTTCAACGTCTGAACACTCTGACTTTGAGTAAGCATCTATTTGCTTGACAGACTGGAAAACACCCGTTTCTGAAGAGTTAACATTGTATATCCTTCAGAGAGTGCAGTCACAGCTGGTGGGGGGTTTTGCTGAAATAAAAAGCCTCTGGCAACTTCCTGCTCTGCAGGCTGCAATGTTCTTCAGAGCAGGGCAGGCTTCAAAAAAATGTATGAAAAAGTAGCAGTTGGTTTGCAGAGACAGATAAAGTTGTTGTTCAGAAAGGGAGCTTGCTGTTTTCTGTCCAGCTTCTCCAACTGCTAGTTTATCATTCATGTTCACTACTTCTCACATAACGTTATTGTATTCTCTGAAGGTTTTGATTTTTTCTGCTTTAGCTCTCCAAAGTTCAAGTTGCTCTTCTGGAACTTGCATTTAACCTTTAAGAAACAAGCTGAAGTCTCTCTCTGTGACCTTGAAGGATGGGGGCAGAGAGGGTAAGAAATATCACTGTGTCTCACTAAAGACACCTTTAGAAATATCTAACAAGGCATTTAATCTAAAATGGGAGAAAAGGACACTTAATGTAAGTGACAGGATCTGTAGGGGGGCAAAAAAATATCTTGCCACAGTGACGAAAAGTCACATCGAGGACAACGGATGACAGACACGTGCGCTGGAAAAGTACTGTCTCTTTTGTCATGTGAGTCCATTCCTGAAAAAGACGCCAGAGAAATGCAGATATGAGCAATGCAGGTATGGAAGAGAATAGAACCCAGTTCCCATGGAAAGATGATTTTTCATAATAGATGTAAAGGTTATCAGTCCTGCCATTTTTCTTCTCCCTTCTGTTTTCCTGCATTTCCTTTCCTGTTGATCATTCAGTACTGTGGCACAAATAGGGAACATTGCATTCACTTTTGAAATATCTACATCACTACTGGAGGCAGAATACTGATTGTAATGCGGACTGTTTGTCTACCCTAATGCAGGAAAGTAATTAGGTCTTTGTGAGACTTTTGAGTCTTTTCTAGGGCCCAGCCTCTGCAGCCAAATAGTAACCCCTATAGTACTTGGTGGGAGAGATAACTGGCCATAAATCATCAATCTTTAGCATCATTAATCTGATGGTAACCTTAAAACAGACCTTACCCATTCTGAGTTGGAGCAGCTGATAATAATTTTTGGCTAAGTTGTTTAGAAATCAGGAAGTACAGCCCTGATTTTACAGATGGGGAACTGAGGTACAAACAACAGACACTGATTTTTGAGTGAGAGAGGGAAAATCTGTAGTAGAGAAGAATGCTATCTTTAGGGTCAAGTAGTTGAGCTCTACCTGTTAAGGTCATGCTGTTCAGCCTCCTGTGAAAGCTGTGTTCCCCAGTAGCTGGAGGCCCTATGAGTTCACTTATCCTGTCAAAAGCTACAGTTGTCTCACCAAAATCTTTTTCCTCTCCACCTGTCACATTGCCATTCTGCTCAGCTCAGGATTGAGCCAATGAAATCAGCTTTGTTTAGTCAGTTAGTTTGGCACAAATGTGTTGATGATGCTCCCATGTTGTATCATCCCTCAAGAGGCTACAGAGTGGGTGGAATCACAGGATAATTTAAGTTGGTAGGGACCTTGGGGGTCAGATGTGATTAAGCAAAAATCCATTGCATCCGTCATGTACCTTCTGACAGTGACTGCACAATGTTTTTATTTTCGTGATACCTGCTTTCTACTTCAGTTTCAGCAAAAGAGTTACCTGTTTCTCTGTCATAAATACACTGCACCTCTTTGTAGATCTATAATTGAGTTAGGAAGGTTACTATAGCAACCACTGCGATTAATTAAAGTACTTGGGCATGGTAAGTTTATAGATGCAGAAAACATTTTCGTGTATAAATAGTGCAATCTGTTTATGCTCGAAGGATTCGCCCCTTCCCTCTTTTTCTCTTCCAATCTCAGCTGAGAAATTGGGCTTTTTATTCTTTTTGGGGATTGATAAATCATTGTGTTATTCCCCATAAACTGTAAATAAGTCTTTGCAGTTAATGTCCACTGAAGACCTAATGAATGCTAAGTGAGAAGCATAGCATTGTACTCTTCATGGGAGTAAGCGTTTTCAGGGCTGTGAGTACAGCAGACTGGGCCACTGTCCATGCATATCTTCTCTTACCCTATGGTAACGTAAGACAGGCATACTGCTTATTCTTTTGTTTTACCAGGTCTGCAGTTCCACTCTAACAAAGTAAGTCACTAGGTAACCTCTTGTCAGCCTGTCCCCTGCTCTGCCACAAGCTACATGTGTGGCCTTGGACAAGGCAAAGGTAATCGTACTCTATGCGATCCTAGCTAGCCGTGCTTTTTGTCAGTGTGGAACGAGTGACAAGAGAGCCATGAGTCCATCAATAATAGACTGATTACCTCTAAAGACAAGAAGCTGGTGTTGTAGAAGTTCTGCATCTTTTATGGGCTGTTGTGAACAACCGGAAGTTTCATTCTCCAAGATTTAAAAGAAAAAGAGGGGGTATTCTAATAAACAAGGACTGCTAGTGAATAATCTCTTCTGATCTCCGTTTTTTTGGAGGGAGGGGTACTTTTTCTCCTGTTTACTTTTCTACTGGAAGCGGTTACTTTTTGTCAGCTATAAGCATTGGACAGAATGCAATGTGTACGCAGTGTGGTGAGTACAGCAGGAAGTGTGCACAAGGTGAAGGTGATGCTTTCAAGGAGAGTCATGGTCGGACGTGGAGAGCTGCAGGTTTCATGTGTGATAAGGAGAGGAAATTGAAAGACCAGAAAATACAAGGCTTTCTTTCTGGTCCTTGTTAAATTGCTTGTTCTTGTACAAGGTTTTTTCTGTATTCTTGCTCCCAAGTCTATCAACAGGAGAGCTGATGATTGGCTTGCTCTGTAGGATGATGTTGTTAATAATTATTAATCCCCTCCCCCCCCAACAAAATTTGCAGCACTGTTGGTACAGAAGCACCACTTCTATTTAATGCAGGATCAGATTCTTTACTGCCCAACAACTTACGCTGTTGTAGACAGGTGGACAGTTTTAGATTAAGTCATTGCCTAATGAGAAGGGGCTTGAGTCTTCTTTATTTTCACTCTGCATTACTGTCAAAGTTTAAAAGGTACCAGGCACCAGGGAATTGATTCTCTGCTGCTGTGTTTTTTATGTAAAGGGGCATCTGAAATCTGAAGGCAATAGCACCGATAATGGAAGTAACATAAGCACATGACCTTGTCTGGGCAGATACCCTGCTTTTAGATATTTATTATGTACTCCATTTTACAAAGGAGGAAAATGATATACAGCAAGACAAGGCATTTCCCGTGTAACTTGCACTTAAAGCTGAAAATGAAACGTGTGAGTCTTAGTAGTATCCCTCTCAAACCACTGAAATCAGACTGTGTTTATTTCCCTTTCAATTACAATATTACTCCTCCTGTTTTTTACTCTGAAAGACAATCATTGGCTCTGTTGGACTGAGGAGCAACTTTCCTGTGCATGTAATTTGTGGTCTGATATGTGTATTCCTTTGCACTAGCAGCTGAGAGATTTTTTGAGAACTTGCTTATACCTTCTTTCTTTGAAGTACTTTGAACCAGTCAACATGAGAGACAAGATGGATAGTAAACAAGATATAGCAAGGAATTGGTCTGTATTTCAGTTACTAAGATGAATCTGTACTATCTGACTGAGATAGAGGAACCCTATAGGTAAAGGACAGTATAACAGAGCCCCATAGAACATTTTAATACAGTATTTTAATCAAATCTGCCTGGTCAATGGAATTGCCTTTGTCAACTGTTTGCAAAATCAAAGGAACAAAGGCAGAATTGTGCTTTGTGCAGTCGGCATTGAAATTATGTTCAAACATCATCAACTTCCATTTTCTCTCTCTGCTTCTGGAAGTTTGTTCATCAGAGTCATTAACAAAGCACTGAGCATAAATAAACTCCTTAGTAGAATGCTTTCAGAATCCAATGTAACAAATTGTTCAGTATCACATAAACAGATGCTCATTTGCAGACTGAAAGCTTCCCCAATGAGGATGAGAGGTGGTGGCAGCTGCAAATGTAGATGGAGGGGGTTAGGAATCCTGGGCGAAGTAGGATAGTCAGGTTGGCCCCACCCAGCTGGCACATAAAAACTGTGCAGGGTGTGCAGTCTCAAAACCAGACCCTGCAGCAACAGTTAAATGAAAACTATCACTGTCTGCAGTTGTAGCCAGAATAAGCTATCAGTTTTCAGTACTTCATGTAAAAGGTCGAAACAACGTGTGAACATGCAACGCAGCAGCTATTTCCATTGTTTTACTGCTCAGGGGTCTATTGTGGTATTGCAAAGAACTGTGTGCAGAACCTAGGTGACAGAATCATAGAATGATAGATCTCTCTTAAATACTGGGGCATTTTTGGTTTTATGATGTAGTAAACCCTCTCTAGGCATGACAAGCACAGACTGACAAGGGACAGTTTTATCTGTATCTCATTAAAGGGTAAGTGCCATGTTGGACAAGCATAGTAGAAGAAAAAATAATCTCCAAGAAGACAGAAGAGCTCCAGAAGCAAGAGGAGAATAAAAGACAGATGTTAGTTAATGGCAGAGGAATAGATTCAGGCTGGTCAAATATCTAATGGAGGGTAGATTTTTGAGTGTGTTTTGTGTTTCTTCAAATTATTTGTCACTTCTTCTTTATGCTGGAATCTTTAGGTATGACTTGGATGAAGTCCCTAATAGTGGCAATTTCTAGTTGTCCTATTAGAAATTCCTGCATTAAAGCTGCTGCCATATATGTGATGTGTTCTTAGTGTAATCCTTTGCATGCCTGTCTCTGTGCATTTTCATATATTGGAAAAGTGCAGATTTCACTTTCTAAGCACTATTCCATTTCTTCCTATTATTTAGTAATTTTATCATCATGTAGTCAAACGCACTGGGGATTTCTAAATGGTGTGTAAAATGAACATCTGTCTATTGGCAGGATTGGCACATCTGGATCCATTAATTTTTCATTATTTCCCAGTGTTGCAGGTCAGATGTTCACAACGTGGTAATGTACAAGAATTTCCACTGGTGGATTTAATGTCTCTGAAGCAGATAATTCTACTTAGAAAAATATTTTTAAAAAACCCAAACAAACTGTAAATGCTTGCTATAAAGGTTTATTTTTCTAATTATCTTTATTTTTTTTAATCAAGCATCCTGCAGAACTTATCCGAGTAGTGACCCATTTATGATTTATAACAGTTTTGGCAACTGGATTCTTTTTAATTATTATCTCTACTGTTTCATAGATGGGTATACTGAGGTTTGCTGTACCAGTCGTCTTTGCTTGTGTATTTCGCCTCCATTCTGTTTTAAGCAGGGGGAATCGCTTGTTTGTTAGCATTAAGACTAGTTTGGAAGTAGAATAGCAAGGTATAGGTTAAGTATATTCAATATGCAAAGCTAGTGTCCTATAAGGTTAACTCTTCCTTTCTCTTTTTGTCAGCTGGGCTAAACAGTTGTTACCTTTATTTGGTAGCAGCTGGTAGGTGCCCTGATACCACAAATACGGGGACTTTGTGGAGTTCTCTCAGGGTAGAATTATGCTCATGTAGTAACGAATGATCAATAAACCTTGTAATTATGCACCTCACTTCTCAGTTTCAGTGCTTTGATTTAAGGAGCCTTCCAATATCACAAGAATTAGCACTCATCACAGCAGTCTTTATCATTCCCTGCCATGGTCATGGTGCTATATTACGGAGTTGTTAAAGGGTGGATTGGTCTCTCCTGGTGCACATATGCAAAGAAAATGTCACACAAAGGTCACCCAGCATCAGAAAATGTATGTTGAATTTCAATGGGGTGCCTTGTTGAAAAAAAAAAATTAAGGAAGAAAGAAAAAAAAAAAAGTTCATGTTAATTTTCTTGGCATTTGCTGCATGTTCAGGAGCATTGCCTCAGGCTGGCCTCAGTGTCTGGACTATGAATAGGAAGATAGACTGTGCAAAGTTGAACATGTTCCTAGATTGTTTATTCATTTCACCTAGAAGAAAATATAAGGACAAGGAAGGAACAAAGATAGAAGGGATCCATCTGGCTCTCTTTAGGACAGTGGGCAAAATTTTTACCTGAATTTAATGGTGGGGGAGGGGGAGAGATAGGATCTCTAAAATACAGGGGAAATCCTTTATGTGTTCATTTCCAGGTGCTACTTCCTTTAGCCTTTTAGTTAGCTCAATCAAATGTGAATTTTCTTTTCTGATTTTCTTTTCCCAATTTAAGGCCAAAAGGATTGATCTAGGACTGACTGGGGGCAGGCTTTAGATTTGGGCACTTCATACCCAAATCGGGAATGCCTGGTTTGGCATCTAAAGCCAGGTCTTACTTAGTTTCGTATGTTAGGTGCTGGTGACATACTGCATTGTTTTGGCTCATACTTGTCAAAATGCAAACTGATATTTACAGCTCTGTTATGCATAGTTGCTTTGGGTAACAGCAATGTATGATTATCTGCAAGTCCACTGTCAGTCCAACTCCGTACTGAAACCAGAGCAAAAATACTTTGCCATTTAGAGACAGTGTTTCTGGGGGAGGATTTTTACCATATGTTGCTAAGAGCCTAGAGGTTGAAAGAGAGATTTGGTTCCCTACAGCTGTTAATCTAGCACTTGACATTTAATGACAAGCTTGGTCCTGTGTCAGGGAAATGAATTTACTATGTCTTCTTGGCAACTTCTCACTCGGCTCTTCTCCATTTCCCCTTTATCCCAACCTCTCTGCCAGATGTCAGCCTAATGCAGCAATAACAATCCCTGCTGGTAAGACTTGAAGTGATAAATGTTTCTAAGAGCAGAAATGGTGCTTTCCTGTACTTGTGTATAAACAGGAGCACTGGTTCTTGTTCTAGGTCCCAGAGATTTTCTTTGTTCTTTGGAATAGTTAGAAATAGCTCTCCTGCCTTCTGCCCCACACCTCAGTCCAACTTTTGGTTGCAAGTCTAATGTAATGGGTATTCTTAGGGTATTTCTTAGTAGCTGGAAGGGGCATTTAGGAAATGAGAGAGCAAGTGCGCAGGCATTAAGCTTTTAATCTCTGCGATCTCTGCAAAGGCGTGGAAGCAACAGCCATTTGGAAAAATGAGGAGGCTGTGCATTGCTGACTGTTTTCAGGTTTCAGTTCGTGAACAGCAGGAGGAAGTTTGCTTATCACAAATGTTCCGTTCACACCAGACTTGTGTTATTTCTTCTGGGAAATCTAAGAGGTGAACTGAGCCAGTGTTTCCACAGTGTAGCAACGTGATGAGACTAAATGGCAGAACATTTGCACTGCTGAATATTTAAATGGGTGTCAACTACTTGTTACTTTGGGAAAAGAAAAAAAAAAAATCCCTCAACATGTTTTATGTTGCTTTTCCTCATGACTGTGAAACAAGCTAATCAGTGGGCAACATACAGGAAGCCAGAGCAGAGAGACAATTTGGTCAGGGGCTCTTTGTAGGATTATTTTGCCTGCTAGTCACTAGCCAAAATCTTGCCCAATTGCTGATTTATATAACCTGTCATAGGTGATTGGTGGCTGTGGTAAATTAATTTATGGGAAATGGCTCTCGATGCATTTTTCTTTGAACAGATCTGTCCATTTTATTGATAGTCACTGCAACAAGGCTCTCATGCAGTCATGAGTTTATTGCCTTTTCTTTAACTTGACCCGAGTCCATCTCCCCCAGGATCAGTAGTTTAGCACATGCCACTTAAGTTATTCCAAATTTCTCTGCCAATCCTAGTCCTTGGCTGTCCTTTCTGGGTTGTCTCAACATGTAACCTTCTCGATGACAGATTAAAAGTGTATTATAATGTTCTTGTTCTTTTCCATTTAAGATGTAGCCTATGGACTTGAGCTGAAAGTCTTGTCTTAGAGTAAAGTTAATTTCTTATTTGGTAGGAGAGGCAGTGATTTTAATAACCACTGAATGAATTCGTTAAAATAAAAAATTTAAATAAGCTTTAAACATTTCAAACTTTACACATTTAAAGTCACAAAGGAAAATACAGCAAACTTTGAGACTAAGAAACTATGACATTTGCTCAACAGTTGCTAGTTGTCTTCATAGGTGGCTTGAGGGAATCCTGTTTGATTTGTCATGGCATCCATTATATGTTTTACAGTACCAAAGGTCCTTGCAAATACAGACCCAAAGTGCGCACGGATGTGCTCAAATGTACTTGCAGGGAGAAGAGAATTCAGGTTTAAACAATAATCTGCAGCCACGTTAAAGGCAACAGCAGAAATAAGCAGATGCAATTTGTTACTCTTGCACTGCTGACAAGATAACTGTGGAATGCTGTGGGCAAAGACAGCAGCGAGCTCACTTCTGCCAGCTGTTCTGTGTCTTGAGGAATGTGTTGATTCACTGAGTTGACTCAGCTTAAGCCATTTTTCAGTATATATGACTCTTTTCTCAGATCCAGGCACTTAATGACCACATTGGGGGTTATGTTCTTGGTGTTGTGCTCATTCTGTGGCACGTTCCTATGAAGGGAAATAACTCTGAATCTTCACCCACAGCAATACCCTGGGTTTGTTCCATGTGTTCAGCCACCATACAATTTAGAAACTAAGACTAGGGAAGTCCTCTGAGCAGCAGTGGCATTTGGAGAATGCCAACAGGCAAATGGGAGATGCTGGAACATGAGGACGCTGACCAGTTATGATTGAAAGAACATTTTTAACTCATGGATGGTTGATGTTTATACAAGAAGGTTCTAGGTGCTGGGTCAGTCACACAGAGTAATGTGTATATCAAGATCAACCAACCAGAGGAAAGGTAGTAACCTTTATCTGTAACCTCTACTGTCTGCTTCAGGGTTCTTTATATTAGTATTCTTCTCCTGTTCTCCCTCTGTGATCTGTCTACTGCTAGTTCCTAGTAGCTTAGCCTGAGTGTGATATTCCTTTTTGAAATTGCTCCAAGTCAGAGAAAAAAGATCTACTCATATATAGATACCATTGTAAGGGTTATTTCCTTAGCTAAACTTAGCTTTCCTAGTTATAAAGCCCTGTAGTTCCTTAGAGGTTAAGCTCTAACAATAGAGATGATTGGCTACTTATACTGCAGTGAAAGTACTTAATGCTAAGTATTCTGTTTAAAAAAAGGGGTGTGGGAGAGGGTGTGACTGTGCACAGCCATTTAGGTAATACAGTTTGCATGTGCAATAGACAGAGGAGTTGTCTTCAAATGATACTTCTCAAGTTTTTGTCATTTCTGTTAAAAATACCCTCCTTAACTTCTGAGTAGCCTGTTTTCTAAAGCTCTGCTTCTTTTTTCACCTCCTCCAAAAGGAGGTAGACTAGTATGCAGTTTAGAAGAATTATTTTATATGTGTCTGGGGGGGAAGCATACAGGTAGGCATCTGACTTTGAATCACTGAGATTTTTCAGGATTGTACTGTTGATTGTAGATTGAAAGACTTTTCTTTGTGTGTAGCGTACTATTAAATAATATGTACGCTAATTATAGTAAATATGATGGTGCGAACACACTGACATTGTTAAAGTTAATGACCCAAGTCATTACCATTTAACATACCTTTTGAAGTTCACTCAGTTAAATTAATTGCAATATTGGAAAATGCTGAGTGCATTGGTTCCAGAGGTCTTGCAGCAGAGCTTTAACTGGGCCTGAAATGATGAAACAGCACTTGCTGAGAACCCTGGGATTTGCTGGGGGGTTGTCTGATTTTTTTTCTATATCTTTTGTAGTTTGCAACTACAGTATGTAATTAAGAGACACTTCTAAAAATGGTGAGAAGATACTGTGTATTTTTTTGCCATAAATTTAGTGGGTTTCTGATTTGTCGATTTTTTTTTTTTCTTTTTTCTAAAGAAGCATACATACTTCCCCCCCTGAATTGTGTGCTTTTTTATTTGTTTTTGCAAAGGGATGGGACTCAGGAGAAGGGCATTCTGTTGCTAGTTATAACAGGTACTTCCTGTGGGACCTTTGGCAAATCATTTTAATATCTTCCTGTTTGAGATCACTGTCTGTAAAGACTCGTAGTAACTAGCTGTCTAAAATATTTAAATGACCCTTGATATGACCTACTCTGAGCAACTCTGAATGCCTTGTATCATTTAAAGTATTTACCTTGGAAGCTTAGTGGTGATGCTTCTGTTTTGTAGGCTAATGAAAGGCCATGTAACTTGCTTAGGAGTTAATAAAACAACCATAAGACAAGAGGGAGCAAGGACAAGAAAATAGATTACCCAGGTCTCAAATTAGCACTTTAACTGTTGGATCATTCATCTGGTGGCCCTACTTTCCAGGTTAGCAAAATTCAATTAACTAATATTTGTGATGTGCCTGTGATAGGGTGTAATAGAAGTTCAGAGATAGGAAGTGTACTTAATGTGCCAGCAGACAGTGAACTATGTGCAGCCCTGTGCTAATAAACTGTGCCCAGAATTCACAAGAAGCCCCCATAGTAATTTAACGTGTTCTGTGGATAGTGCATCAAAGAGACAAAGGGTACTTTACATCTTTCATAATCTAAGACGAAAATGGTGAGAAAAGGCCCTAATATATTGTAAGCCCCTCTCTCTTTTTTTTTTTTTAATGCTTGCCTTTAATTTCTTGTGGTGGTGCTCAGTGTTCGGGTTCAGTAATCAGAGGACCAGCTTCCTCTACAGGAAGACTGAAGGCTTTGGAGTGCAACTAAGATTTATCTTCATGGTGCAATCTTTTCCCCCGAGATGAGCTACATACTAAGTAATGCTGGGCTGTACAATTTATTTATATTCTCTCAGTGAAATCAGAACTTCAACATAATCAGGACTTTCAAGTGTCAATTTGCTTCTCATCATAAAAGCTCAGGCTTCACAGTTCCTTTGGAAAGGAAATTTTATGCATGAGTAATTGTGAGGGGGGGAAGAGCCCCTGTTTGTTTATCTACCTGAAAGGAAACTTCTGGTCCAGGTTGAAAAGTTACAATGTATGATTTAAAACAGAAAGGAAAAAAAAAAATCAGTCTGTTTGCATTCATCCAGATTTCAGAAAGTCAGGGTGACAGGTTCAGTACAATATGTAGCTTAACCCTCTCCCCAGACCTGAAGGTTTTTATTGATTGAATTAGTACATACTAATCAATACATTGAATATAGTTTTATTTCTTGCACAAAGTTAAACATGGGTATTGCAAGTAAATCTGGAGTATTATAAAGTCTATGTTTCATCAACAACCTTGGTTAATTGCTGAGAGTGTTTGGTGTGAGGATTTTTATGGGGTTTTTTCTTTCTTTCTTTTTTTTTTAACCGTGTTGAATGAAACACTGGAATTATACCTGTAGGAATATGACACACTTCAGGTTTTGAATGTTGATAGTGTTTTGTCTGTAGGGCAAATCTGAGTATGAGCAGAAGATAGTTATTGTCTTGAGGTCAAGATCATCAGGAACTGCAGAGAGCTCAGGAGCTGCTAAAAGCAGCCAATGAAAAATAGACCCTTTTTCCTATCCCTAATAAGTGACATTTTGCATATCCTTAGTGTGCAAAACTTTTCCAATGAATGTTGTTTTCACTATGTCCCACACCTCAGAGAGAAGTAGGTAAGAGGGGGAAAACAGACAAGAAACAGACAAGAACTAGGGTATAGGAGACCATCATTTTGGTCTTCTGTTATGAATTTCTTTGTGTGCTCTTAGCAAGTCCACATCATATCTCTGATTCATGTCTCCCTCCATTTAAATGGGTACAAGAAAGCTTGTTTTCTGTCCTTGCTGGGTTCAGCGTTGTTTCGGACGCTGAGATTAAATGGGGAGTGTGGCAATTTACATTGAGACTGAGCATCCTTCCCACTTACAACACAGGGAGGCAGTGCTGTTTGTGTGGAGCTTGTTGCAGAATTGGGTCTTCACTTTCAAGCTCTTTGGAGAAGAATGGTATGTTATTATATGCAGAAGCCATCTCACTGTAACCTTTAGGGGCCTATAGTAATGTAAACATTGTTCTTTGAAAGGGCCAGTTACGCAATCTTAAACGAGAAACAACTGCTCTTTAAAAGGAAAAAAAAAAAAGAAAAAAAGTGGAACACAGACTGGGGAGAGATAAGGTGAAAAAAGGCAACTATAAATACAGTGTGGAGAGATTTTGATTTTTCTGCCATAGGGTAGATTGGAATTAGAGCAGAAGCAAAATTACTTGCCCACCATTCATCATTTGGTTTATGAATTTTTCTATTGCTGAAAAGGAAGCACCTATGGTCTGGGTGCAAAGCTCTGGAAGCTCTTTCCCCTAGTTCTTTGGCATCCTGTCTTGAATTGGGTGGGTTGACACTCGACTCTCTTTAAAGGTGAACGTGGGCAGAAAATTCTCACCCCTGCTGTCTTTAGTTCCTGCAGGTGAGCACACTGGCATACAAAGCTTCCCAAATGGCTGTCAAGCCATCTGGCGTATCTGTAGTAGATAAGACTGAGTACAAGGAAAGATCTGCATTCTTGACAGAATTGCATTAAAGTATGACTTTAAGTAAATAAAAGACATTTAAACTGGTAGTCATGTCCCTGTCTTTCTCTAACCCCACTTAACAACAAAGGATCACAAGTAATTGATCATTTGGATTTAGGGTCTTGATAGCATTTTTGTGTAAATTAGCAATTGCCCCTACAATGATGAAATATGATGTCTAGGAACACAGTAATATCAGATTAATTTGTAGTTTGTGTATCCTCCTTGGATGTGGCACACAAATTATAAATACAACACTAAATGCCCTTAGTGAAGCTCCTAGTTGTGTTTACTGATATGAAATACAAAGAGGGATCAGTTGATGATCATAAATATGTCCCAATAGATCAGAAATATACGCAAAAGAAGACATATTTATTTAAGTAAATATGTTGCTGAGGCTTGTCCTTGAGGTATGTGCATATTCGTAGGATGATAGCAGAGGTTTTCTTGGAAAAGGAAAATGTCCTGGAGAAATAGAGCCAAGATGTTATCAAGATGTTATTAATGTGAAAAAGGGAGGCAGACCTTTGCTGTCGTAGTGCTTTTGCTCAGCTAAATGTTATTTATTATGTAGCATCACCTGTATGCATAGTGCAATTTGGAAGACAGAACCCTGGGTCTGAGACACTTACAGACTTGAGAGCCTCCTGTTGGCCTTTCTTTTTCCTTCCTTTTCCTTTTTTTATATTTTCTCTCTGCAGTAAATTTACCTCTGGAAATAATTTCACCCATGCTCCCTTGGTCAAGTTTCAGCTACTTAAAATGCTGAAATACATGAGGTACCAGATAAGAACAGAAACAGCTGTTAAAGTCAGATCTTAAAGAGGGTCTACCTGCACCGCTTCCAGTTTCTAATCTTGTGCCTCTGGCTGATTCAAAGGCAGAGATGCAGTTTTCTAGCGGTGTGGTTAACTGCGGTTACATCTGGACAACACAGCAGGCAGCAGCTGGTGACTCAGCCAAATCTCCTGGGTGCCCAAACATCTAACTGGTTGCTGTTCAATTTTCCAAACCAAATTTTGACAAGAGTCCTCCAAAGCACTCAACCTGCCTGATTTAATTTAAAGTCCGTTGAAGACCTCAGTTTGGTTCTGAATGTGAAAATTAACATATTTAAACTCTGTTGATTGCCTTTAATTTCTACAGTGATGTATCACTTTAAGCCAGCAGCGTATCTCTTTTCCTTGAGGACTCGCATGTTTCAGTTGCCTGTAATATTAACAATTAATGCTCAGATTTCTAGGATGGGTTCGCTCTAATTTTATTAAAAGACCTCAAAGGAAGGGTCAGTGAACTGTAAGAAATCAATCTTTCATAAGCAGTCTTTGGTTCTCTTTGAAATACTTATGTATGATAAAGCTATCTTGACAAGGCAAGGTTCAGCACAGAGGCCACTTGTGACAACATGACAAGGTTTCATAACAGACAATGTGTATAATTAAAGCAAGAATGTAGAATGAAAGCAGAAGGAGATGTGTCCGTTTCATTACATAAGTCTTCAAGGAGTAGTAATCTGATGTGACTGCGTATTGCAAGAGGCTGTTCTCGAGTTAAGTCTAATAAAGGCTTCCCAGAGAACATAACTATGAGCAAGTGAATAAAAACTATTAATTTAACTTTTCTCTAGTATTTCTTAGCTTGATGGATGAGCAGAAAAGTTCTGAAGTAGTAAATGCATTTAACTTAATCTAAGCTTTGAAAGGAGGGATGTATAGTTATTCTTTTATCTTTATATGACATAAGGTAAAATAACTGTCTTGGCTTGTTAAACTTTTGTGATGTAGGAAAATGTTCCCTCTTTTAGGAGAAAGTTGCTGAAGTCATTCACATGTTCTGTAGCTGAACTGGGATTAGAAATAATGTATTTTGAGACCCAGTTCCTGTGCATTTGCTTCACGTGGCTCTTACAGATTTGTCCAGTTGTGTAAATGTGCATAATGGGATAGGCCAACAATTCTTTCCATTCCAGCCCACAATCACTTAGGCTGTGAAGCATGACATTAAATATATTTTGTCTTGTAAAAAGAAAGAAAAATCTGGTTAATAGCTTTAAAATCTCCTCTCAGTTTAAGAATGTTTTTTCATCTACTGAGTTCCACAGACTAAATACAAACTGCATAAGGTTTTCAGCTTAAATTTTCATTGGAAAATGTTTGCAAGGCAAGTAAATACATAAAAGTCAGCTACACTTAATCACTTACTGGGAAAACCAATATGCTTCTGTAGTATGTTTACTGTACTTCGAGCTTCCTGAAAATCTCTTTTCTTGTTTGATATTTTACACAGGGTTCTCCTCCTTTTCATGTGAAATTTTGTTCAATTTAATCTGAGATGTTAGACTCTCAGAGTAGCTAGCTTTCAGCTCTAGAATTTTCCCTGCTTGCACTTGCAGCAGGGATTAATAGGTCTGGCTGACATCAGGGTTCCAGTCTTGGAGGTCAGGGAAAGAAGGAAAGTTTGAGAAAAACCTACTTTTTATATATATATCTAGAGTTGCCTCAGTTGTGATCCTAAGAGTCGTTACCAGCAGATAGATGGCCAGAGTGTTTGCATTACCTACTGCAACTATTTTGGTGCATTAACTTTCATTTGTGATGGGATTTTACATCTGATTTAACAATTTATGGGTAAAATTCCCAGGAAAGTGCTTGTCATTTAAAAAAACCGCAATCCTATGTCTTTGTCAACTCATCCAGTAGATGGTACGACTTGAAGTAGGAGGTTGTTTTTTCCTCTTTATTAGGCAATCGCGTGAAACAGTACTATGAATATATTTTACTGTTTAGTGTTTAGATATTACTATTTCTGTTATAAGGAAGGACATTACCAGCATACCTCAGATATTTAAGGGTATTTGTCAGGGAAGACAGATAACTGACAAGATTGGGAAATATATAAAGGCAAGTTCCAACCCTGTGTTTTGTCTTTAGGTTCACATCTCTTCCACAAGGCAGGGCGTTGCTTTATTTTTTAACTTCTTTAAGGTGTTGCTACAGCTTTTAGCTTTCTATTTTTCTAGTTTAATCCTGTCCTTTAACCATAAGGAAGCCCCTCCGCTATTTTCTCTGCTCCCTTTCCCTGCCCTCTACACTTCTTCACCTGCTCAGACATTCCCCGCAGCTCTGTTGCTCTCCCTGTTTTCTCCCATTCAGCACTGCACCCAGCCAAATTGATTGTACCTCTCTTACAAGCATTGTGGGAAGTATGGCTTTGATCCAGGTATAAACTATTGATTAGAGCAATTGTCTCGGCAACTAAAAAACTTCACTTAAGTGAGCTTGCTTATCGTGTAGTGTTTTTATTCCAGCGTTTCCAAGATTCATCTGTTCATCATGGGTTAATAAGATACACATTGTTTTTACTTCTTTATTTTACCACTGAGTTTATATAAAACTAGCATTTCTAGAGCAGCTTTTACATTATAAAAGTGCTGTATGATTACACTTTGAATTTCTTAAGAGTTTGCCCCTACCTTTTATCCTTCCTTCATTCCCTCTTACTAATATGCTCTCAGGGCCAGTAGATGCCACCTAATCTTGGTTTCAGGAAGGACTGTTGCAAGGTATTAAGTTGCAGTGTCTTCACAAGTTACCACTTGCAAGCTGACTGACAATAACGAAGCACAGTCATGTGTTCCATGAATTAGAAAAGTGAGGTGTAAAGCACCACAAAAGTGGGACTGAACCGTTCATTTTGAGTGGAGTCACTTGGTGCTTTGAGGGTCGCTGCTCAGTAAGACTTCTGTTGAGAAGTTGGTTGATTGGTATAATGTATATTTTCTGGAGATAGAAGACAGAAACTGTTTTGCACTCTCTGTCACTGTAAATTTCAGTTCGTGTTAGGAAGATTTTTAAATCCTTCCTGGTAGATGGACTCTCCGGGTTTTCGTCTGTGTCTCAAACACTAGCGAGCGTTTGCAGCTGCTTTGCATTGGTACAAAACCTGAAAAGGTGTTAGGTCTACAGAACGGACCCCCATATTTAAGCTTTGGCCTTCTGGTTGCTAAATGAGAGGTGAAGACGTAATGATAAATGTTGGTCAGTAGGGAGATGTGCGTATCTTCAATTGCAAAATATTACTGTTTATCACTTTTGAATGACATTATCCACAAAGGCTGAAATCAATGCATAAAGGAGGGAAGGAGAAAGCTAGCTAAATTGCATTATAAAACACAGTCTACATCACAACAGGAATATATTAATTTAGAGTAAAATTAGCAACCTTCTGCTAACAGAATAATGAATATTTGTAAAGGTTTATCATATTAAAAAAAGAATAAAGAAGGGAGAAACCCTAATTGGGTTTGTTAATTCACCACCTCACCACTATTGTAAGAAAAACTAAATGTGAACAAAGCAATAATCTGCCTTGTATTCTGGGAAACTAACACAAAGGCTGGTTATCCATTGCCATTATTTCAGCAGATGCCATCTTAATTACAATGAGAAACACAGAGAATAAAAGAGCCATTTCAGATTAGACAAAACTATTGCTTCCCTAAGCTTCTTAACATTAGTTCTTTCCGGGGCTTGTTTTGTTCTTTTCTGTCCTTCTCACCTTCACATGAGGGTTGTCCTGGTTTCAGCTTGGATAGAGTTAATTTTCTTCCTAGTAGCTGGTATAGTGCTGTGGTTTGGATTTAGTATGAGAATAATGTTGATAACACACTAATGTTTCAGTTGTTGCTAAGTAGTGCTTACACGAAATCAAGGACTGCTCAGCTTCTCATGCTCTGCCAGGTGCACAAGAAGCTTGGAGGGGACACAGCCAGGACAGCTGACCCAAACTGGCCAAAGGGGTATTCCATTCCATATGACGTCGTGCTCAGTTTATAAGCTGGGGGGAGTTGGCCGGCGGGCAGTGATCACTGCTCGGGGACTGGCTGGGCATTGGTCGGCGGGTGGTGAGCAATTGCATCCTGCATCACTTGCTTTGTATATTCTTTTTTTTATGATGATGATGATGATGATGATGATGATTATTATTACTACTACTACTACTATTACTTTACTTTATTTCAATTATTGAACTGTTCTTCTCTCAATCCACGAGTTTTTTACTTTTACTTTCCCGATTCTTTCCCCCATCCCACCAGAGGTGGGGGGAGTGAGTGAGCAGCCGTGTAGTGTTAGTTGCTGGCTGGGGTTAAACCACGACAGGGTGAATATACTGTGAGGGATGTCAGTACTCAGCAATACCTTACATCTGACCTGGCTTCACAGGGTTATAATGTAGCAAGAAGGTTTCTCCAAATCTAAGTATTATTTTAGTCTAACTCACATTATTCATATTACTTGCTTCATCTTTTTTTTGATGGTAGTATGTAGTTGTAGGGTAGAGTTTATAAAGTATGTATGTAATTTTTTTTTAAAAGACAATTGTTTCCATTTTCTGATAACTTCTAGTTAGTGTGTGTCTCCAAATGTCTGTCTAGTATTCTGTCCTTACTGTAACATTTAACGTAATGACCTGAAGAACAACCAAATGATACCATTCTGGCAAAAATGATAGCAGTATTTTCTTTGTCTTTTGGTGATAGCAAGATGGTAATCCCTGGTCTAGCCAGTTGCAGGTAGTGTCATGTGGTATTGCTGTACCAATGACAAAATTAAGCTTCTGTAAGTTCTCTGTCCATTTTCAGAACAGTGTGCCTGTCTAATGTATTTGCCATTGCCATGCCCCAAGGAGTAATGAAAAGGGCCAGGATCCAAATGCTGCCCACTTCTGCCAACTACTACAATAAGACAGCATCTCTCAACACTAAGCAGGAAAGAACCGTTGCAGAACATTCCTGACACACCATCTTACGACTTAGAAATGAATCAGTTGGGTTGTTCTGCCTTTGATTCTGCCCATCTGAAGCAACTGTGTTCCTTACTTATCCAGATAGACACTGCCGTAATCCTCATACCACTGGCTGCATGCCAGTACATTTTTAAAGTGTATTGCTCCTGACTTGTGTGTTCATCTTACTTGTAACATGATTGATTTCAGTCATTGGACCAGAAATGCCCTTCCAAATTGTCACTGCTTAAGGGCATCGCTCAGGGAAAATACAGACACAAATCATCCCCCAAAATAAAAAGGTCAACTAGTATTGAATTAGTTCATTTGCAGAACTCTGTGGAATTAGCAACGTACTCTTAAATTGCTTCTTGATTGAGGACTTTTGCCTCATTAATCCTAAACAACCTATGAACACCGTTGAAGTCTAATAGAATAATGAGTGAGACTTCAGAGACCATGCACACTTATGTACTACAGAAGGCAACAGGCTACTTCGTAATACTGAAATACACAAACAACAGTGGAGTGTCTGTAAAGCAGCAAGCTCTTTGCTGTCTATAATGAGAATGTGTCCCCTACTTTTGCCATGATAAAGACTCACAGGCTCAAGTTCGTAAGTTATCTCCAAATATCCACAGTCCAGATTTTTGTTAGTATAATCCGGACAGTTCTAAGAGACAGTTGTAGTAGACATAGGGTGTGTTAGTGCAGAGATGGCCACGCACAACTTTGGGACCAGTCTGACCAATGCAAGACAAGGTAGATACGCCCACAGATTTCTTCAAAAAAAAAAATTAATAGGATGCAATATACCTTCTCCCAGTGACTCCCTCCTCCTGTCACTCATGCAGTAGTTTCTCATCTAGTTTTCTCCTGGCTTCTTGCATTTGCTCCAGTGGATGAATCTTTAGCTATATCATGGTCTTCTGACATTCACTATGAGTTATTTTAGTCTTCTCTTTGTTTCTCATTTTCCTTGCTTGCTTGCTTTCTTTCCTTTAAAAAAGAAAAAAGAAAACCTGTTTCAGTTTTGCTCTTATTTATCAGAAGTCTGTCCTTGCTGATGTCTGTGTACTGTATCATTCGAGCTCTCTCACTGGACAAAGGACTCTAGGTAAACCTACAGATTTTGCAAGTGTTGGCCAGTTTAGAATTGCTGCCAGCTTAATATTGCAGTATTATTTGATTTCTCCATGTTGTTTATTAATATATTCCTCCTCTCCCTTCCCCTCAACTCCCCTTAGCTTCCTCGTCTCTGTCAAAGAAGAGGTGTGTCTTGGGTGTCTAGATATCACCAGTTGAGCCAAACATTGCACCTAGCTTTGCACATAGAAAGAGTGAATTAACTGGGTGATGATATTACTCTAATCTTTGTCTTTCCTCACCCATCTTCGTAGATGCTGTTTGTGCCTCTGACCTAGAGCTGCATGTGTAAATTAGACTGTAAACTCTTCAGCTCTGGGAGCAGGGCTTTTTTTTTAAACTGCTCTGTAAAATACCTCAGAAAATTTCTCATGCTGTTATGAATAATAATGAGGATAATGAGGCCATTTTCCTTGTTAGTGATAAAAAAAAAATCCTGAAAGTATTGGGAAGGATGGAGGGAGTTACTAGCTTCCTCTTGCAACTTATCCACAGTCAGCAGAAGCATTCACTTGGCTTGTCAAGTAGTCAGGGAAGGGCACTGTCTTATTCCATTTGTTTCCCACCTCCCACATTTCTGTGGCATCAACACAGCTGAGTGGATTGCTTCTCTATGTGTCTTCCCAGGTAATACCCCCTCCCTTTTTTTTATTAATGTCAAAAGACATTTTCAGCCCTGCAGGGGACAGACAGCATTACCGTCTGGTCTCATGTTGAGTTATTAATTTAACCAAAAATTTCAATTTCAGATAGCCTGAGGTTAGTCTTCTGCATTGGCAGCCCCTCATCATTCCAATAGTGTCCCTAGTAATAACCTTTGCCTGCCTCATTACCTTTTTGCATGCATAATAGCACCATGTACTGTGGGATTAAAATAAGCATGGATAAAAATGGTGCATGGTTGTTTAGGATATTTTATAATGGTTTCTTCACCTGTTCAGAAAAATGACAGTCTGTTCAGCATGTAACTTATTCTTCAAGGAATATTGGGGGGGGAAAATGCACTTTTTAAAGACCAACATCCATTTTTCTGTACACATCTGTAATTGCTGTAAACTGTATTGCAGGGTTTTAATGAGGCTGCTATTTGCAAAGATCTTTCTCCAAGAGTGTTAGATGGCAGAGAGTATTAAAAAGAAAAAGTAATTAGTGAAGGACAAAATGCAAGGAAAGAAATCACAGCACCTTTTCCTAAGTCAAATTTTGATTGAATTTGTATGCAGCAAAACCGTTAAGTTCTTTTTCCCCATGAATGTTAAGTACAGAGGTTTCATCACTCTATTAGAGCCCATAAATTAGTTTGATCATAACACATCCTTTGAAGAACAACTGTTGCTTCTTCGAAAAGTTTGTAAACCAAGCCTAAGCTTAATGTACTTTTTCTTCCCTTGAATTTTAATATTATTGGTGTTTCATAAAACCAGGTTCTCTGTTGCTTGTTTCCTACTTAGTCCCAGTTCCCTGAATCTGACACTTTTGTAGATGACTGTGATAAGCAGAAGATCGTGATAATGAGTAGTAAATAATTGCTAGACACGGGCAAGCTTCCAAGAAGCAAAACCAAATGTTTTCAGGTAATGAGAGGGAAAATATATCTGTATATATATGAAACGGGGATAAAGAAATTGAGGGTTCTACTTTCAAAACTGTTCATTACCCACAAATGGTATGACATTTCTCAAAAGACCTCAGCTTCTAATTAGCACCTTTAAAAAGTCAGATTTTTTCAAAAGACGTGTGCGTCCGAGCAACTCCCATTACTCACAAGAATGATAATAATTGTTCATGTATTTTTCAGTTATGTGTGTCTTATGGAGGAAGGCTTGGGTACTGTGCTTTTGGAAGGGATGTAATATGTACCTCATGGGGTGTTAATGAAAGCTGTATACAGGGGGGAAAAGCGAGTGTGGTTTTAAAGTACGTTTGTATCTTTCTAGTTGTGAGTTGCTTCAGGAGCTGCACATAGCTTTGACAATGCAATAGGATAAAATAAAGGGAGTTACAGCAGTAACTCCATCTTTATGTACTGTTATATAGAATCATGATTTTTCCATTCATATTTTATTTAAATGATCATTTTCTTTTTATATTTTTACTTCATTACAAGAAGCATGGTATAAAATGACATTTTTGTTTTTACTTCTCCATTCAATAATGGGTATCCTCACTTCTCTAGCAACAGACCCCAATCTTTATGCAAATATTATTCAGAAATAGCAAAAACAATAGTGAAGACAGAAGAAGCAACAGCCCTGAAATATGCACAAAGGAGAAATGTGTCTAAGTAGAATGGTGTCTTATTTGATAATAGGTTTTCAAATGTTACCTTCAACTCATTCAAATATCAGAGAAGCTGAAGTGGTTTCCTTAGTTTTAAAGGTTAGTTCTTCAATATCAATGGACTGTCAGAGTTGAGCAGCATAGGGTATCTCCTATCTATCTATAGCAAAAGTATCGAGGAGTTTGAACTGCTTTTGTCAATAATGTGTTGTATCTCCTCCTTTTCAGTTTGAGAAGAGCAACTGCTTAGGTCCTTCTTGCAGAGTAGCATAACAAATAAGAGAGAATCAGGTATCTGCTGAGTCCTTTCATATGGCTTAATCTTTAGATCGTATGGCTGGAGTCAAAAACAAATGTGAGGACAAGGTGCTGGGGCACAGGAGTGATCCTGGACTCATTCTGCCTTAACTTTTCTAAATGTCAGGTTTTTGTTTGGTTGGGGGTTTTTTTGTGTGGGTTGGTTTGTTTGTTTTTGTTTTGGGGTTTGTTGGTTTTTTTTTAAGTGTGGATGCAAGTGTCATGTCTATGTACAATGTAAATGCCAGCTGCTGAAATAAAAGTTAAAATGCACCAGAACCAGGGGAAAAGGGAACTGAGCGATACCACACAGAGCAAACACACAGAGGACTTTGGATAAACATGACAAGTGTGGTCAGCAGAGGAAGCTGAAGAGCTGGCAGGAAAGGTAGTAATGAACGATAATAGATTGAGGTGTCTCTGCTTAGGAATTTCTGTGCGTCTGTCTTCAGTCCTTCAGCTTCTTTTCCACTCTGGCTGAGAATTTTTAACTCCAGTCTTGCAATCTCCAGCACTGGTACATGGAAGTCTTTGAGGGGACTGTATTACTGAGTTGGAAATGGGTGAAAGGAAAAATCCACTTAAGTATCTTTATTTTTCTTTTTTTATTATTTTTATTTTACCCTAGTGTTGGTTTAGGCATCTGCATTGGAAACTTGCCATAACCTGACCATCAATAGTCAGTACTCAGCACTTTAAAGTGGATGCACATCGTGTTTTATAGAAATATTTGGTTTCACTACATTCGTTACATTCAAAACTAAACTGGTTGCAAAGACTCAGTTTTCTTACTCCTTTAGAGTATGATTCTAGCTCTTGAAATTACCAGAGGCAGCTTGGTGGCATAGGGAATAATGGCATTAACGCTACTGAAGATACTTGCTTTTGCTGTTGTGATGGTAAAGGTGCTCCCGGCCCTGCTGCTTTCACTGCTTTGCTGGAAAGTGATGAATAATCAAATGGGTCATTTCTGCTCAATTACTGTAATTTATTGTCCCACTGAATCCAGATTTTCTGAATGTTAATGAAAAAAATACCTATCACACCAGCTCATGCCATTCTATTTTATGACCTTATTAAATCTTACACTTTCTTATCATGCAGTGACAATTACTGGAGTATAGGACAGAACGCCTTCTCTGCATCAACCGTGGCATGTACACTTTCTTTTGTCACCAGTACAGGCTGAATGATTTAGACCAAATGAGCAGTCCTGAGAGATATTTTCACACTCTTGACAGGATTATATAACAAGAGAAAGGCCATTAACAAATACAAAGGAATAAGCAGAAGGGAGAAGGCAAGTGAAGAATGGAGAAGTAAATCTTTAGATCTGTCACTTCATAATAAAATAACCTTCCTGTTAAGATTTAATGAGCTGGTTATCCCACTAAAGAGGGAGGAAAATACTGTCATCCTGCATATCCCGGGGATTTTTGGCACAAGACGTATCTGCTTACCAAGGCAAGACTGGAGGGGTGTGGTGGGTGTGTGTGTGGACGCATATATACCCAGGGTAATATCTCTCCTTATTAGTGTGATGTTTCTGCTTCTAGAATCAACCCAGTACAGAAATGTCTGTGCAGGCAGAACAAAACTTATGCTCTCTCTACAGTGGTACAGTGAGACTAAAAGACTTCAGTAAATGACAATGTTTTATTTTTACATACTCCCAGAAAGCCAGTGTTACTTTTTTCCATCATGAGAATTTCTTAGCTCTTGCATTGATTTCAGTAGTTACTCTTCAGCTACCCTGCTCGTTAATACTGTAGAAAAATTATCCTTGTAGCAGGCGTGATTAAGAACTAAGAGCCCTCATTCACAGCAAAGTATGCTTTACTACTAGATGATTAAAAACAAAACACTTTTAATGTTTGTGATGTAAGGAACCAAACTTTTTAAAGGGCCTGCTTTAAAGCTTATTTTGAACTCTGGATTCATCAGAAGGCATTTTTTTAAGAGCTAATGATTAATTCCTATGTAAAATAGCCGTGCTAATAATATGTTTTGCCTGTTACAATACATAACTCACTGCCACACTATAGAGGCAGTTGTCATGTGGTCCTATCTTATAAATGCAATCACAAAACACTGTCTTAGCCATATTGTTTCTTCAGCCGCCTTAGCCCTCTAAGAAAAATAGCATATAGTTTTTACAGTGTGCCTGGCATAGACGTTTTGGTAAATAATAATTATATTACAGTTACAGATCCAATCCCTGAGGTACTAGCCACTGTGTAAGAAAGATTGTCCGTGCTCTGAAGAGTTAAAATACTAAGAGATAATTTTTTTTTTTTTTTTTGTCTTTTGGAAGGTAGAGGAGTTGGAAGTATTGCTGCATTCACTTTAGGGAGGGAAATCTGAGGACCCCAAAACCCGATAACTGACATCACGTACGAAATGTAGCACAGAATTACACCTAGCTGTCCTGAGTTCCAGTTGAGTGTGTTAGTATCATTTTTCTCTTATTCTCTCTTTTCCAGTAGGTTTTACTACCTTAAGCAAGGTCATTCTACTTTTCTAGGCTAGCAGGATAATACCATTCCACCGGGGAATTAAACATTGCACAGTTTGGCACTTTGCAGCCACCAATGAAGTATCGTATTCAGCAAAGACATCTTTCAGCAATTCTCCACTAAAGAAAACAGCAGAGAATGCAGCAGTTCAAAGTGCTCGAGATGTGCCATCTGATCGGCCCTCTAGGTTCCTCCTCTTTGATCTGTAAGATATTACATGGTGTGCTTTGAAGCGGAGTGGGGAGACCATAGGGAAGGAGTGCTGTTTTCTTTATATTATCAATCACGTATTTTGAAATCAAGGATAGGAGTCAAACAACTCACTGTAGCAGAGTTCATGCTTCACCATGTAGTACTTTTTCCTTTGAGAGGACAGAGTATCTTGGTCAAATGCTAACCAATATGCTGAATATTTTCAGCATGGCTTTTGGTGTCAGAGTAAGACTTGCCAATGTGATAGTGGTGGGACTGCATCTTTTATAAAGCCTATCTGATTTTCTAACACTTATGAGAGGTTCTCCCACAAAACAAAGTTACTTCAGGGCAGATACTTTTGATGCCACGTTAAGTGTGAAGTTGATTATAACAATTTCTAGCCAGCAGATCTTTTCTTTAAAGATGAAGCATAGTGACAGGACTTTACAGGCCTCTGACAGCTCTCCTGGGTTTCTGGGAGGGTAATGCTTCCAAGTGCATTATGCAAGTTTTCATAAAAATGGGTAAAAGTCTATAGTAATGTTTTCTTTCCTTCCGGTTGAGGGAAGAAACATAGCATTACAGATGCTTCAACTGTGCGAAATGCTAGGATGTCAAATTGCTGGGTAATTGCAAACATTGGTCATCTCTGCAAAATGTAGCAATGCATCAGTGATTGGACTTGCTTAGGGTTGTTTGGGTTTTTTTTTTGCTAACAAAGCTTTCTGTAGGACTTTAGGCATTGACCACTACTCGAGGTTTGAATCCGCTAGTGGCTGCTGCTGTTTAGTAAATAAAGCTGACTGGGGAAAAAAAGAGCAAACAAACAAAAACAAAATGAGGAAAAATAGCCTTGAAGCTGTGGTAAATATTGGAATACTAACTACATAAAATCAAACCAATATCTCACAAGTAGAAGAGAAAAAAAAAAGCAAAAAAGCACAAACCTCCTTAGCAGAGGACAGATTGGGATTTATTCAGTTTAGTTTAAATTAGTCTGTGGTGTTTATACCAGGAGTAGTTCTCTCCAGTGTTGCCTCCTGTCACAACAGAAGGGTTCGAGAATTTGAGTAAGCAACCAAATGGCCTTAAAACAAAACAAAAAATAAACACATGCAGGGAGAGAATCCATTTCTTTCCTTATCTTTTCTCTGTCTACCAGCCAAAGCCATCCCTCCTACCACGTATTCTGTATTAGCTCCATTAACAGCTGTTGGGAACATACTGTAACAAAATCTTCTGGTCTATACAACAGGGCCCTGGGGAAATTTGATGTCAATGAACAAGTCTGTGACCTGCTCAAGTGACCAGCCATGACTGTAGCTGTGAAGGCAGCTCATTGCTTCCTTATTCCTCACAGATTCTGTAATTACTCCTTTTAAATTCTGAGAAGATAGAACAGGACTGAAAATGAGACAATGGTATGCATTGTGTATTGAGCTGAAGCATGTTAGCACTCTTTAGATGAGCTATCATACATTACATGACCGTATGCTTATTTTACTAGATATTTGCTTCACAAAAAGCCTTTAAGTCTGTAGGAGGATGTTAAAAATTACAGGAAATGATGTAATTTTGCCATTACATCAAATTTCATAATGCTACATAATTCAGTTGCAGGTGAATTTTGGGGACTGAACAGCTGCTTGCTTTTTTGACTTTCAAGATCTCATTTAAGTGGTGTCAGTTGTTAATTATTGCTGGTATATTTAGGCTTGAAGTAGAAGAAAAGTCTTTTGAAGTGAAACTTTGTTAAATGCAATCTTTCATAATTGTTTGAAAATTGAATCCATTTTACATAATAATTTCTGGTCCATCCTTTGTGTTGAAAATAGGACCTTTTTTTTTTTGCATTTTCAGAATGGCTCCCCTTCCTGTAACATCTTTCACACTTTTGTCAGCAGCAGAAATGTGGACATTAAGCTTGTAAAACAACATTGACTCCCCCACTTTGTGACTGGCTCTCTCTGCAGAAGGAGGTAGCATTTCTTTGTTAGCTTTTCTTAGTGAACAAATGAGTGCAGTGAAAGGAGGACAGTAGGGTTAAGCAGTAGTTCTTCATGGAGTGTGACAGCCTGCTTTGTGGAGTTGGAGAAGCAGTTCTTACAAGACCAGGTTTTAGACCAATCCAATAGTTTTGGCTAGATCCTGTGATCTTTAGGTGGATATTCTGTCTAAATCTCACCTGTTAAGTAGTTTCAGAATAAGGAAACCTTTGTATGTACAGTGGCTATATAAATTCCTCTCTTCTTCTTGGTCTTCCCCATTTGAACTTGAGAACTATGTGTTTTTGACTACATGTCCTCAAAGCACATCTCTCTGCAGTGCATTATAAAACTCATTCTAAGCCAGACTATTTGATTTCGGAGACCAGAATGACTTTACTAATCAGAATAGATGGGACCCTCACTGTATTAAATAACATTTATTAGTTGTTTGCATTGCAGTTTAGACCTCCACCTTCTTTCAGTTTTAGGTTTTATCTTCTTCCAGCAGTGTCACCCAGCTTTCACTATCTTCAAAGACAGATCAATGCTTTATTATACTTGAGCTTGTGAGTTGACATTCTACCTGTGTTCAAAATGGGTATCTACGAACAGCACAGGTTTTAATAAACCTTAATTCTTCAGAAATCCCTAAGTATGTACAAGACGAGGGGAATGAGGGTAATTATAATTTTAATTGCATCAGTAAAGATTACCTCCTGACTCTGGCAGGGGAAAATACTGATTCGAATAGTGGGTTAGGTAGCTGACTGTTTAAAAGAAAATGAATTAGTCTCTATATGGTAACAGTAATACCAAGGTTCTTTGCTAATCTCAGAGTTCATCAGGAAGGTATGGCAGGGGAGGAAAGAGGTTGAGAGGGGCAGGGGAGTACTTGCAGTTGCACAATGTCCTAAGTAGTCATTTGCGCTAATGCAAAGGTGTGTTTTTTTGAAGATTAAGGGCTCTGCGAGGCTCAGTGCTCCCTTGTGCTTTGTACTGTAGCCCTATACAGACAAGATGGATAAAATGGAGAAGGTGAGCAGAGGGAAGCTTGTCCAGTCACTGTGCAGCTGAGTAGGGAGTTGGGAACAGAAGCTGTGGTGGAACACCAATAGTCTCCACTCACTTTAGTAGTGGCTGTGTTTTAGGCATACTTAGCAGTGCTGTAAGTAAAGGGTAAGATAAACAGCATGTGAGTGTGTTTGTTTTTTAGGACTGAGGAAGGGGGGAGTTGTTTAATCTTAGCCACACCTTCTTCTGAATTCTCCAGTGGTCATGCTTCAAGACTTCATTGACAAGTTACAGTATAGGGCTGTATACTTGGAAGCAGTGTGGATTAAAAATGGTGAACCCTGCATTCCAGCTGTTAGGGTTTTGGTATTTGTGTATGTCAGAAGACGCGTAGTGAGGAGGTTTTTATTGAAGTGTACTGCCAGTTTGGCTAGAAAGCAGTGGACCTTTAGTATATGTTAAGATGACTCTGTAATACCAGAAGAGGATGACAGGAGGGGAGCTGGGGCTTTTTACAAAGTGATAATCTGGTTCTCAAATAATCAAACTTTGCAAAGGAAGGAAAGCAATTTAATTTGTCCACCAGTAACAAAGGAGCCGTATCTTATTATAGCAATTTTATAATCAGAGTAGAAAAGCAGATTCATTTTATTAATGCAAAATGCCCTTGTATTTTTAGGTACTGCCTCCATTTCTGATGTCCCTGAGTGCAGCAGGGCATTAGATGTGAACTGGGGAGCTATGCATGTCTGAGGGAATGTGGCATGTAAATAATGAGAATGCCACCCTGCTTCTGTGTTCAGTGGAGACCATCATTCTGCTTCGAAATAATCTGACAGCAGACTCTACTTGCAGTATAATTTCTAAGTGGCTGTTCATTAAATCACAGTGCAATGAACTTCTTACAATAACATACGTTATTTCTCTGCAAATATAATTAATCATGAATAATTTTACAATGAATGTCAAAGGCAGTTAACATGATAGTCCTATTTATTATAGAGGATGGCCATTACATTATATGGTGTATGATATCTTGGATGATAACAACTTAAATGCATGTAATAAAATGTTTGACGGATATCTTGATTTATAACAGCTTGTCCTAGCATCCCCTGCTATGTATGTATTAATAATACATTTTTATAATATCTCACTTCAGGTGACTGCCATATCCAAATACTCATTTTGTCAGGCTAACATAGTTGTAGTTGATGCTTAATTGTATGTGTTAATGTGATACAGTGGCAGCTGGGATGTAGCTCAAATCCATCCAGAAAAGGGCTATGTACTATGTCTAGCACGAAGCTGAAGGTTTTGTCTCACCTTTTAGTCTTTGTTTATGTAAAGATACCATCTGGCTAGGATGGCTATGGTAAGGATTTTAAGCGGGTATGTATTCCTGAGACAGTGAAGTAAGGCTGACAGTAGCTAAATTATTAAAAACGAAAAACAAACCCAAAAGCCGCAGTGTTGCACTGGCTTAATCCAAGGGACCCATCATTCCCAGTGCCGTCTTCTCCCCACACTGGTGATAGGCAGATGTCTGTGCGTATGAAGAAGGTAAGCAGAGATGATTCTTGTATTCACTTGCCACCTTCCTTGTCAGGTTGCAATGTATTGGTGATAGCTACTTAGTAATCAGAGGCTTTCTGATTGCAGGACTGAGTGCTCTATTTGCTCACAGGGTATTTCTGTTCTTTTAAGTGGGATCTAAGGGTATGAGCTCATCTGTATGGGGAGGATTAATCAAGACAATGAGTTCTTATCTGGTGCATCTCAGTAAAGGGTATTACAAATCAAAAGATTACAGTTACATGGTAAATGGAACAGAACTCATAGCTTTGTTTCCAGTGATACAGGATTCAAGGTACAACCACTTCTTGAATGTAGCAATGGCGCTATCTGCATTTTAGGAGGAATTGTTAGTATGTATATACACATGCAGAGAGGTTTTCCATCTTGCAAAAAGCAGAATAATACATGTTGGTTTTACAGTGCGAAGGACAAAGATGTCGTAGTCCCAGAGTAGTGCTTGTACATATGTTCAGACAAATAAATAAGGCATTTTAGTGAAATACCTTAAATCACATTTTAGGTAGAATGTAATTGGCATTCTTTGGGTTGTAGTTCAGACTAGCATGAGAGCAGGATGATATTCTTGAATTGTTTCAATGTTGTCGGTAAAGAGTTAGACTTCAGTTCTGGTCCTATTCCTGTAGATTTTGCAGGTTTTCTGGAAAAAGGTGTCCAGTACACAGTTTTCCAGCATAAACTCCCATACAAGGCTCACTATAAACCCAGTGAAGCATCCCAAAGCACTCGTATCAGAACATCTTTTTTTTATCACAGAAATTAATATGCCACTCATACAGTAATCTTAAGGTGTCAGTAAAAGACTCTTTATTCATAAATAACTGATATGCAGTAATTTACGTCTGTACATTTATCTTCAAAAGGCTATAGCCATACAGTTTTCGCAAACTCTACATAAAACATCCAAACTGTCCATTATTACTTTTTCAGTACAATATAACACAGCTGTTTGGCATTACCAAATATATATATGTATATATATTTATATATGTACATGTGCTGAAAAAAGAAGCCAGTGCAGCCTTTTCCAAGGAGTCTTTCCCAAGTATTTTACTGTACAACATTCAGAATTTACATTGATAGAACAAGGCACAGAAAGTGTGGTATGAAGCCAAGGCCATGCTTTTTATTTAATGTTCTTCTGTCTCTCTTCCCTACTCCTTCAGCTTCATACTAAAGAAAGCATTCAAACCTCTGCTCTTTTTTCAGTTCTAAGCACACTGAAACTGTGGGGAGAAGGGGGGGGGAGGGAAGAATGCTCAGTCAAATGAGCAAGAACCAACATTTTCAGAACCTATTCATTGCAAAAATAAAGGAGCAGAAGAGAAAATAGGTCTCTCTAGAGGAATACTTGGGGTTTTTTCCCTCTTTTAATAAATAATAATTTCAAAAATTATTATTCATTTTGTATTTGATTGTGTTGAAGTTCCCCCTCCCCTTTTCACCAAAAGGCTGGTCAAAAGTTTTGAATGTTGAAAATGCAATGGAAATTTTTCAGTTAGGTCTAGTCATGCATAACAGTGTTGTAAGTCTCACCAGACTGACCAGCATCACATTTTACCTCATCCAAATTAACAGAAGGTGTAAACTTAACATTTTTGAACCCATGTATAAACTGAGATCAGCAGAGTCACAGTGGGCGTGAATTTGATTAAGAGGTGGGAGGAGGCAGCTACATCTCCCAGGTCACAAATTAGATGATGTCAGTTTGCTGTTCCCAAATACATACCAGAAGTATATATATGCCACATCCCCAATGAGGCATATATATATGTGTGTGTGTGTGTGTACTGCTTACTGATGCATCAGGGAACTTTGTGAGGTTCAGTAATGGTAATGGTATCTGGGTTTTAGATTGAGAGTGGAAAGAATGCTATATAGCTTCCTGTAAAATTTTCCTCCCTCTCCCTCCCATGTCAGTGCACAAATGGGGGAAAACTGAAGGAATTGCTTGAAAAGATATCATCACCCATAAGGTTAATATTCCAAATTTCAGTATGGGAAATACCAGGTCGTACATTTTTTATACTGCAAAACCAAAGCTTCAGTCAGTTCTAAGTGAGAATTTGTTAGGAAACGCTCTCATTCTCTATAGCAAATACACTTGCTGTTAGATCCATGTCTTCCCCCTGCTGCTGTATCAGAAAAAACTTTAATCAGGCTTGGTGCAGAACACCCTTAACTTCCTTTTGTGCTACACATTTCCTTTTGGGATTAGACAATAAGATTTATATACAGAGACCAGATAACACAGGGGTTTGACATCTTAAATCTGCAGAAGTACATTCTCAACCAAGGTTATCACACCAGGGGCAGACAAACTACGTAGCTGCTGACAAAACCACGGTTCTACAGTAGGTGAGTGTCTAATCTCATTAGATTACAGTACGCTACATTACAGATCAGGGATGGGTCATCTAATCTCCCTATCCCTTAGCTAAATTTTCACAAGTGACTTCAGCTCTAGTTACCCTGTGACAGCAAGGCAAGGAGGCTACCCATTGAATCCTGACTCACCTGGATTCCCTTGTCAAGCACAAACCAGTTATTCAATACAATTGAACAGCTTATTTAAAAGCAGCTTTTGCAATAGCTTGAAAATTACAATACACCCCTACCCACCCAAGCCCCAGACAAGAAACACTAGTAGAATCTGTACTATTCACCTCTAATACAAAAAATATAGTGGCAAATTCCTAGACATTTATTTTATTTTTGGACGGAACAGTGAACATGGACACTGACAGATTTTTCTTTTACTTGCGGCAATGAGTAGAACATCAGTCCTGTTTTCTGCATTGCGGACACTGTTACTATCAAATGATTCTTTAAGTGATTCTTTAATGTTAGAGTGATTTATTTATTTTTGTTCATGTTGGAAAGGAGATTTTTGCTACCATTTATGCTAGTATTGGCAATGAGAGAAAAGAGCTAGACTGTGCGTTACGAGAAAATTATTCATGATCCTTTGCCAGCATATTGAGTTTTATTTGTTGCTACAGGTATTGTGTGTTATATACCTGGTATTTTTAGTTACTGTACTTGCTCAGGAATCCTTTAAGTTTTAAGTAATTTTAACTAGACAGTTTTAACTAGACAATCATTATATATCCAAGAAAGGATATATGTGCTATTTTACATGCTGCTGTGGAAAAACCATCAGCCTTTTCTGAAGCAGGAATTAGTGTCAAGGGAGTAATATTACCAAAGCATATACCACAAATGCACCACCCATAGAAAACACTATTCAGCAGGTTTAACATGAAAAAGGTTCTCAGTGAATAATGTTAACCATCTCTACTGCTGTGTAAAAAGTGGGAGAACTTCCTAGGTATAATTCAAATTAGTAAAAGAAAGGCTAGAAAGACAAATCTTCAGATCATTCACAGTTGTTAAGGACTTAGAAATAATTTCCTGTTTTCCACTCAGTTAATTACCATCCAAGAAATAATGCAGCCCTTTGCTTAACTCTATGTTTTATAAGCAGAAATAGGCTGGGGGGCGGGGAGGGGGGGGAATCAAATCATAAACAGAAGTCCACAAGTTCCTCACTTGTTTTAGCTTCACCGTGTACATAAGCTATATGTTTTTGTAGTGGAAAATATTATCTGGAATTGACCAGTTACTGAATGCTTTAAAACTCTCATATAGCACTATCTTTCAAGGAAAAAAAAGAATGGACCTTTAGTATGATGTTAATACCATGTAGTCCTACAACAAGATCCCTGTTTTAGTGATTTATGCTGAATAAGCTTCTCTCTCAACCTGCTGAAAGCAAGCTGTGCGCAGGCCCATGGAGGAGGAGACCAGCTGTTGCCAGAAATAAAAATAATAACAAAAATAGTTCCCTGTATTTTAAGAGACTTGTGTCAATACCTTTTCATCTATTACAAAAAGCCCAATAAAATTTTTGTGGGAGTACATCTTGGTTTTATGGGACTTGCACTGGTAAATGAAGTTTGAATTTAAATCTACAGAGCAGGGTTCCTTTCCTTGTGGCTTAAAGGATTTTAATGTAAACTAGTAAGACTGCAAAAGCAGTGTTGTAAAAACTGTGAATTAGCTTTACGATGCTGCAGTCTGGCAGAGCTGTGAAGTGCACCATTTTGGTGACAAAATTGTAAGTCATTTTTAAAATGCAACTATTAGTCTTAAATGACTCAGAGCACAGAAATATCTGGGGAAAGTGCTTAGGAAGATGAAAATATACTAGAGCAGATTTTTTGGTGATGTAAAATCAAAAGGGCTATTTCACCATCTCGGACTCGGGGCGGCTAGATGGAATCTTACGTGTGTAATATTACATTTCTCTTTTTTTTACTTTCTAGTTTGTGAAGAGATTTTTAAAACTATTTTTCAAAAGTCATAATTTATAAATTAGAGGAAAGGAATAAATTTTTAATTTCTGGCCTCTAATCCTGCTTCAGATCCTCCTTTACGTCTTTGTTTTGGATCAAATCATATGTATATGTATACAGATTTCCAAAAAACCTTTTTAACATAGATGTTAAAAATGTGCTTCTGGAATTTTGAGATTGCTAATAATGTTTAACATATCTATTACATACAAATTCTAAATTATCATTCTGAGAGAATACTGTATTGCAAAGCATACTTACAGCAGGCTTGTGGGGGAGCTGGCAAAAGTCAGCTGCTTTCTACTGTGGAAAATAGGAAGCAAACATTTAACATCTTTTACTTGTATTGTTTAGCTGTTTGTTAATGGTAACAAAATCCATGTTGCTGCCTCATTTATACAGTAGCAGAAGCATTTACCTAAAAAACGTTGTAATTTCTCTAAAACCAGGACTGTGCAGAAAAAAGGGATGAGAACTAGCGTAAGTCTCTGTAAGTAAAAGTGCTAAGTGCTATATATATCATCCCATGATGCTAACACAAAACAACAGAAAGAGAGCATCTGAAAACAGGCATGTACCAGGCGTATCAGGTAATCAACAGATACAGTGAGGGAAAGGGAATAGAAAAAATACTGTAGCCTATTTTTCCACTCAAAAGGTCTAACTTAAGTTCTTACTGTCCAGTTACTGTCTACCAATATCCATCATTATCATGGAAAACAAATAACTTCCTTTTTATGGTTGGGTTTTTTTTTTTCATGATTTTGACATCTTCTCTGTCACCTCAGTCTTTTTTTTCATTCAGCTACACAGTTTTTCCTCACAGGTTTTATTTTCTGGATGTTCAGGATGTATTAGCTTGAGTAATTTGCATAGTAAAAGTCAGTTACTGTATTCTCAGGCGTCCTGCCTGAACACTCTGTCGCAGGTGTTTCTTGTAGCTTTATACTATAGCAAGATCTTAATCCTCTGTGATTGATACTGAATGTGGGAACAGCAAGAAATTGAGGAATTGTGTGATTTAGCCTGCGTTCCTGTTGAAAAGAAGGTTATTGGTCACTCCGTCTCCAAAAAGATACAGAACTAACGGCAAGGATGTTCAAAGAAGTAGAATAAACCAGGGTTTTTCAGGCTAGACAAGAGAGTGAGCAGAAATGAAATGCGAGAGAAGCCTGTAAAAGAATGCGCAATATGGACAAGGTGATTTGGTAACAGTTACTCAGTATTCCTTATTACATAGAACTAGGGGAGCCCAGTGCACTTGTTAGGCAGCACGTTTTAAACAAAAGGAAAGCTTGGAAAGGAAGTTCCTCTGTTTAAAAAATGCAAAAGAAGATTGTGGCACTTGTTTCTCCTTCCATATTGTTCATGAAGGCCAAGTGTTTCAGTGGGTTGAAAAGGGATTAGTCAATTTGTTGAAGGACAATATCAGTGACTCTTAGACACAGTGGTCCAGATGCAACCCCCTGCTGAGGAAGTCCTTTAGTACAGGGCATGTTTCTTACACTGTTTCCCTTAACTTTCAATCCTGGTCACTATTAGAGATACCATACAAGACTAAATGGATTTTCACCTGACACACTATGGCAGTTCTTTTAAGACTCAGGTGTACAGCTAAATAAGCTCACATCAGAAATGTAGACTAGAGGTTTGGCTACTGTTTGAAACACCATTCCAATGGGAGAAAGGGAAATAAGTAGTATTGTGGCATTTCTAGTCCACTTAAACAATACAAGAGCATCCAAACAATAGTAAGTTAGAAAGAGTCAGAGATCTTGATTCAGATTCACAAAAGTAAGATCAGTAACAAAGAAGCTGCTTTAGCAAAAGTGAAGAAAAACCAGGAAACAAAACCTAAAGGGAAACAACAATACTCTATTGAGCAATGTAAAATTAAAATCTTACCTTAGGCCCAAAACTGAACGGTTTCTTTTCTGGCATTGTAACAAACTTTGACATTTATTCCTTTTCAATACGTTAACTCAGTCACTGGATTTTGGTGTACAACCCAGATCCTTTCAGTCTGAACGCCCTTTTAGATGTACTTTGGAAGAAGTCAGTCTAGACAGCTTCTGGTTTCTCTCTCTCTCGGCTTTACCGCACATTCAGTAGGCAGAGTTGGGTGTCACTGTTACATGGAGGTTTTTCAAAGCTATCCAAGTCTTGAAAGTAAACACTGTGCATTTCCTGAGAAAAAGCTTTAAGGTCTGAGCTCCATATAGCAGCTCTTTTTGACCCCATATGCTGTGTGTAGCTCGCATATATTTGGAAAACAGGAGGAGAAAATACATACAGCTTGGAATGACATGAATGTTACATCACCTGCAGGGTAGTACTTAGGTCTTTGTTGTGGTAGCTAACCTAAGCTAGTTGGAAAATTAAAACTGCATCTGAGGAGAAGCTGAGAACAAATTAACTGCTGGAGAGTGACTGTAGCTGGTTTCCCAGACAACGACAGCTCACTAAAACTCCACCACTTTTATGTGCCATTCCCTTTTTTTTTTAATTCATGACATTTTGTCCAATGAAGAACAGGTTTCTGAGGAGGAGGACTGGAAGTCACTAGAAATATAATTCAAACACAGATAGAACCATGTGCTGCTGAAAACAGTGACAGCTTGCTGCCAAATAAGCTGGTATTTTTGCCTCAGTCTTAAATATGCTTGCAGCCATTATGATTTCCTATTGCAAACAGGAACTCGCATGTCAGGCTGCATGAAATAGTAAAGTGCGGAAAATGTTTGGGGAAGTCTAAGACTATTCCAGCCTGCTGAGCTGGGAAAGCAATGAAATTTGGCATTTCAGATCAGCAAGAACAAGGAAAGTCTTGTATCAAGAGTTTTTCATCATACTTTTCAAAACTGGAATCCTGTGTAAAGAAATAGTTTCAGGTTGTTACAGATTTGCACAGAGAGTACCTACCCTGTGGCCTGTCATGCTGCTCTCGGACAAATATGGGGTTAAAAAAAAACCCAGAATGCTTGTTTTCAATTTCTTGCATTTCCATAAAGCTCCTAAAGTCTTGTTTGTGTTCTTGCTTTATACTGATTGTGTTCTTATCAGCAAAACTGATAGCCTAGGGCCAGAGCCAATTTTAAAGAATACATGAGTAAAAATAATGGTTAAATTTGGCTCAGTACCAGTTCCACTAGGACACTCACTCACAGTGACAGCTCTCTTTTTGGTTCAGTTGAAGTAATAAATTAGTGTTTTTCTATGAAATGGATAAAAAATGATGAGAATTCTCTAGTTAGATTCTGGTTTTGGTGGTAAATGCAATATGTTTGTAACTAAACCAAGTGTAACACAGCCAGCTTTATATCCTGTGAAATTTCCAAATTGTACAATGAAATCAGGCCAATTTTTGGCAGTACCATGTGGGGTTTATTGTTTCAATCCGAAACGAAACCAAAATTAAGCTGTGCTGATTGACTTCACCTTTAGTTTTTAGTTTAGCTCCAGAACATGAAGTAATAAAAAAATGTGTAAACTTGCTAAAATAGGGCTGGCAATTTCCTGCATTTTATTTGGTTATTTAAATCTACCCCCAAAGAAACATTTTTTGACTAAGTGAAAGTTTGCAGACCGAGAACTTTAGAAAGTTTCTCTCACACACGCACTAATTTCACAAAAGGGTTTTGTTCTGTTATTTTGTTAACAGAATAGGCAGGAAAGCTCTGCAGCAAATGTACATTCATTAAGTGATTGAATTTTTAAAACAAATCATTTGGAATACACATGATATCAATTAAATAGTTAGGAGATCTTCTAATCCCTCAAACACCTGAACAGGATAAGGCCAGATTTACAGTTTTTCTGTAGCTGATACAAAGTGACAACATGATGTTATCAAATGACATTTTAAACCCACTCTTTAAGTGTGGTAAGTTAGAGATGCAGGACAAAGGGGAGTCAAGGCCCTTTAAACTAGGATTCACCTCCAGTGGTGCTAAATATTCTGTATCATATTTGCTGATTTTCACTAGGTATTATATTAGCATTATGTCATAATATTTACCTTTTATGGCTCTGTATCTCACTGCTTCCTGCCCCAGGAATGATAGGTTTGACATTAAAACATGTATTTTAAATGAAAGAGGACAGGGAGAAGCTTGTATTTTCCTTATTACTGAGATGATTTTTAATAGGGCTTCTTCTGCTCCTCCGACTGAAAACTGCATTGTGGAAATGAGTGTCTGTTTCCATACACACAGTGTGCAGAAACCCTTATTTCCTCCCTGCCAAAGAGATTCTCTAGTGTAATAGTCAAAGCTGGCCATCAGTTCTTGAATGGAGAAAAGTGACTAAAGTCCATTTTGTCTGCTGTAGTTGAAGTCAGGCTCTTCAATCTCAGTTTCTGTTATGTCTGAGATTTTGGAGTGTGTCCTTCCTATTTCTTCCAGGGCACAGGCTAGGGAGTCAAGGTCGCCATCACGTTGATGTCGGGCTTCCCAGAGGTCCAGAATGACGGCAGATGGACTGCTTTGTGTAGCAAAATAGGAGAGATTCCTAAAGGAGGGGAGAAAAAGGTGAAACAAAAAGGAGGAGGAACAGCATATACTGTAGCTACCATGAATGTGAAAATGCCCTGTTGTGCCTAGCACTACAAATGTGTTTAAAAAAAACAAAAAACCTTCAGCAAGACCAAGAGGAGATGAGTGGAGGGACCCCTCAAGAGGTGTCCTGGTGCACACTGGTGCATTTATTCTTCAAATAATCTTCACTTGCTCACTTTAGCAGAGGTAGAACGAACAAGGGACTTGTGTATTCTGAGGTACATAAATGCTGGCCAGCAGTACCATCCTACATAATTTAGAAAACAAGTCAGTTCTGGAAAGCATCAATAGTAAATTTAGCAAGTATTTGTCAGGGAGAGGAATTACATAACTGAAACTGATGCTTGTGATGATGTGAAGATATGACATCTTTTAATTTGTAAATTTTTATTTTATTAATATGTAGGTTTTAGGACTTTGCAGGGGTGATATTTGCAAAGAATCTGGTAAAACAAAGTGTTTATCTTAAACACATTACCCTATAACTCCTTCTATTTATGGGCTTGGGACATAATCATCAGAATAAATATATTAACTTCACATTCACAAGCATAAATGTCATGTATAGCATTTGTATTACATATAGATACATATCTATAAATACAGGAAGAAACAGATAAACCTGTAGCATAGAAAAGGAAATTTGGACTTGAATGCTATTGTTTTTTAAACCAACTCCAAGATAATTAAATATTTGCTACTGGCCATTTTTGGACTGTTACCCATCAGTAAAAAACTGGCAGATACCCTTTTTTTCCCTCAAGCTTCACTAATTGCCTTTCCTCAGTACATTCATCTCTACTGGGGATTGAAAGTTAACAGGCAGTGAACAGTTTGTGCATGTGTGCATGTAGTACAATCCCAGCTTTGAAGAAGTTCCTTGTCGCAACGATATGAATAGTTTCAGTGCACTGACAGAACAGATTACTGTCTAAACGGAGGAACTAAAGCCAGGCTGTTCCTCTTGGCAAGTAAGACCTTGACTTCAGCAGAACTACTAGTATGGCAGTGGCCTATATTTTGAAATAGATGGGGGAAATATTATGATGACACTAATGGATTATGCTGTATAGCAGATATGTGGAAATCTATGCTCTACCATCTGGTTTTATAACTACATTTTGGGTAGTTTAAGCTGCTCAATGACTTCCTTTTTCTATCTATGAATTTGATTTTATAAAAATAGATATTGCAAAGACCCTACCAGGTATCTCCAACACAGAATCAAAAGTCAAAGGGCTTTCACAAATTTTGTCTTACACAAGGCAGTGGTAATCTCCTTAGTACACTGTCTCTCAGTTTCCTGAGAAAGAAGAAATCTTCTCCAGCTTCCTCCTCACGTGAGGAACGGAAACCAGGGGAGATTAAAGTGCCTGACAATAGGTAGTAAATGCTGATAAGTAAAGCAGAATTTTCTGACTCTCTCACTGCTGCAAGACTATAAATTACTTTTTTCTTTGGTTCAGATGTGGTTTATTGAGATTCCCATGCAAAGCAACAAGTCAATGAAAAGTTATTTTGCTTGATTTAAGTATTCCTCTACCCTCTTGGGAACATATTTATGGCGTTTGTGACAATCAGAAAATATTTCTGTGAGTGAACTGCCTCCGCCAATTTCATTTAGCCAAGTGGAAAAGCAAAATAAGTAGTAAATTAGTTTTTACAGCACCTTTCAGTTTTAATAATCATAATATTATTACTCCTAACAGTAGAGCATGACTTCCTTTTTTAAATACGGCTTTTCCTTAAAAAAAAAAAAAAAATCTGCAAAATGTGTAATTCATTTTGGAATACAAAATACATAGAAGCCAAGGCAACAGGCAATATGATTTTTTTGAGAGAACATGCAACCTCCTAAGTCCTTTAAACCACTGCTTGCATAGTACACAACAGTGCCAAATCCTTCTACACTCTCGTACTTTCCCAAGACCCTGCTCTTGGGGGTGTGCAAAGAAAAGGTCCGGTCCAGAACAAAGAAACTGAACTTAGAAGCAAACATCAGGTGGGACAGGGCACACGGGTTTATTCAGAGGAGAAAGCAGTTCCTGTTTTCAGCAGCTAGTTGTACATAAAAGAATGTATGAACTACAGCTTGTCCTTTAGAGTATGTTAATTACTATGCACACATCTTTAATACCAGCAAATAAACAAAAAAACCCCATAACAGCAGCGTATTATTTCCATTGCATATGTAAATGTTCACCTTTCAAAATTGCCTTCCATTACCTGTTAATGCTGTTTTTTTGTGCTAACATCTGCCAGTCTTTGCCTTTGGCATTGGGCGTGTCAAATGTGGCACAGATTCGTTGTCTAATAGAGTAGGGGATTTTGAATGCTTTTGGACCCATCTGTGCAGGGAAGTTGCTGTCATCGTGTGCAAAGAAAGTGATGGTTTC
The DNA here is from genome assembly GCF_000690835.1 of Fulmarus glacialis. Lineage (NCBI taxonomy): Eukaryota > Metazoa > Chordata > Aves > Procellariiformes > Procellariidae > Fulmarus > Fulmarus glacialis. Next base: position 68,956 of record NW_009212341.1, read on the forward strand.
TCTTTCATTCTACAGAGAATATAAAAGCAAAGCGGTTAATTAGGGCATCAGGCTTTCTGTCTGCCTTGGGTCTGTAGGTGGCTCTCTTTAGCGTAGTAACAGAGTAACACCAAGAGTCCTATCACACACTCCTGTTTAGAAACGGGGAACCGAGACAGGATTTCTGCACAGCCTCTTCAGAATGAGAATTGCTGTGAGCGCAGACAGTTCTGTACTCTTTCTGCTGCCTTGTTATGCAGGGATCTACCTGCACTGAGCCTGTCTACGTATACCTATTGGTGTAGCAAGTCTGCTTTTGGAGGAAGAAAGAATCAAACCTGAGCCTGAGATTCCAGCTATAGTTTGTAGAATTGACAACAGAAATAGCTAAGAGGTATTCTTCTGATTTGTGAAGGAACTTCTAGAACATCACAAGCACCTATGTATAAAAACATTTAAAATAGCGTCATTTTCCTTCTACAGGTTTCCTCTTTTTGTTTATGTTTGTGTTACAGATGAAGTCCAATAGAGCAGTGATTGGTAGATGGAATGCCACAAAAGCATATGGGTTTCTAAATCTTTAATTGCTTAAGCAATAAAATATGGACACATAAATCCCTCATTTGTGATTTTTTAAAAACACCTAAATTCTACAAGTACCTCAGTTCTTCCATATTAAAAATCTCTTTGGAATCCAGGTTTTTTTCTAGATCTGGCCCATTCTTTTCCTATGAAATTATACCACTCTTGTGTAATAGAGTCACATTTCCATGCATTGTTTGTTTCAGTGCAATGCAGCATAAATATTAACATTTATAACACATCTCAAAAGTCACCATGAAAAGTAACAGAGGTGCTGTAGATACATCGCATGGTCTGACTGTTTAAATTAAATATGGAAAACAATAGTACCTTTTCATACCCTGCACATGTGAGATAAGCTACTGCTACCTGCTTAGTTCAGGGAATTGTAAAGCAATGAGCAATTCAAGTATTCAGTTGTTACTTATATATTTATTTTACAGTCAAATTATCCTCACTCTTCAATCACTTTTTGAGATAGGAATGAGAAAGGCTTCCATACTAGCAAATCCATTTAAAGACAGAATTGTAACATGCTCTGGGGACTTGTGGACAGATAGGTCCCTTTAAAAAAAAGAGAGAGAGGGAAAAAAGGGCAGCAGCAACATTGTAGTGAGATACATAGAAAATGACAAAAGTTTTTTAAGAAATAACAATGAAGAACTGGAAAAACACTTGGCTGTATTCTGAGGATGTTTTTATACAGACTGATGTTTGTGGTTTTCTTATTTAGTTGCTGCATTCTCTGCATAGTGCATTTAGCAATGGGCATATATCCATAATCCAGAAGTATTTATCTGGATTAATCAACAAAAATGCTCAATAATCTAAAAAAGCAGCTGAAGTTTTTATTGCTGTAGGACAGCTTGCTTGACTATGTTTTATTTCTTTCACCTGGGAGCAAAGTGACAGTCCTTGCAAGTCTGTGTATACAAAATGCTCTAATGAGTGAATAGTCAGTGGCCTAACAGCATACTGGCAATCCATCTATTTTCAACTCTCAGTGCTCTGCAAGCTATTCAAAAACTTTTTGCAAGAAAACTATTACCACCAACTCAAATATAAATTATTTTCAGTGTTGTAGAATCTCTGTACTTTGATTTCTGCCGGAAATGGAATCTGTAAGGCTTTATATACTTGTTACAGTTTTGAACAGGGCATAAGAAACTACACAGAGAGAGAAAGGACAAAAATGGGGAGGGATCATATCTCATACTACACAGCAACTTAACAAAACAAAAAGGAGAGAGAACGCTTTACCTCTAGAATGGATGTCTGGATCTGCAGGATTTGCTCATGACCCTTGACTTGCCGGACACAGATCTTGCAGGACAGCTGTGTAGTTGCGGGAGTGTAGCGCTCCAGTGCAAAGGCGCAGTGCAGTGGCTTCTGGCTGCTGCACCACACGCGAGAGAACGGGACTTCCTGTGAGAGAAACGTATCCCACAAGAACGGGGAAGCAGGCGTGAGAAAGAGAGAGAGAAGCTGTGACAATCGCAAAATAGGAAAAAAATCCATGATTTTTCTCTGCAACTGCTTTTTCACTAACATCCCTGCAAACTCAAAGTAGGACAAAACTAATAAATGACGATTCAACTGATAAATACTAAGATGTTGCATTTATTGAAAGCTTAAATTTCATTCAGTGACACAAATGATGAGAGAGACTCATCTAAAAATGAAACTTAGGAAAGCTGCACTTTACTTACTCCTCCTAGGCAGGGATCAGAACTCTTACTCTCATCTGTGACTCCTTGCCATCACCTTGTACTACAGAATCCGAAAAAAGGAACTTCCCATCAATAACCGTACTACCGCTGTAAGTTAATGCAGCATAGAGCATTACAGCGTATTTTCTATATTTACAGTCCATCCGAATTTAAAAACACCCACCTGCCTGGGTAGTCACGTGCAGCCCACTGCACATCACTGGTCAGTCTCAGTTTTACTTCTTAGTTTCATCCTGTTACATTCTGTGACTACTTTCAGTGACTCCTGTACTTCAGCCAGGGACAGTTTATGGGATGAATGCCCTCATCAAATGCTATATAGACAACTGCAGCAATTAATCATCAGAGATTTCTGGCATCTCTGGTTGCTTTGAGTTCCTAAAAACGTATGGAAATAGACAGGAGAAGTACATAGGGGGCAGCTAACCTCTGTTTTACGATTACTTTCTAAATACCAAAGTTCTGTTACTGGTCTCCTCTCTTTACGCTTTCAGAACATGTTGGTGGTTTTTTTTTTCATTTATTTCCAAACTAACATCAGCTATAAACCCACTATGGTTCTTCTACACTGTAGTTGTGAAGGCATGTAAGTAGTAAAGACAATTAAACCAAACACGTTCTCTATTAATTTCCAAATACTGGAAACTACTGTAGAATTGGCAACCTGGAGAATAATGTAAAAGGGAAAAAAAGAGTGATATTAATATTTCAATTCTATTATATCGTAGCATTCATCCATATGATTATGGGACAGAATTAAACAGCTTCAATTAGCAGTTATTCTTACACGAGAAAACTAGTTTAAAGATTTTTACATTCGTTTTTCTAGAGGAGGATTATGAATTTTCAATTACTCTGTCCCTTTTTCACGCACTATTTTTAAAATTTAGAATTTACTTGAATGGCATGTGAAGCTGATCCTTCAAAGAAAATACAATAATTGCTATATGCAAATTTAATCTGGGCGTGCATTGTGCTTGCATTTTTCAGAGCTTTATAAAGGGTTAATAAATGACACAGACAAGGACATAAAATGTGCTGCCTATAGGCAGCTATATGTCCTTCAGTATTTCATACTGATAGTTATAACTGAGTGACCTACCAACTGTCACTTGTCATAATTAGCTGTTTAAATCAAGTAAGCCATGCACTTAACTCTTATGATCGGTTTATATATGGAAGCTCACCTAAAGCTTACAGCTCAGAAAACATGCATTTCTCCATTCTTGTCTTCCTATAAGCAATTTTTATTGGACTTAGGTTGCGATCTTTTCTATGTCCCTGAAGAAATTAGCTATGCGCTGGTAATCTGAGAATGTACGGCTTCAAAGATCAGCCTCACCCTGCTTTAAAGTATAGTCAAGACTAAAGCTAAGGAGAGTATTGCTGTTTGCATAGCTGATATGCAGTTTACTGCTTGTTAAGAGTGTGTCAGACGATCTGTAATGATGCACTAAGTGATAATGATAAGCTCTGCCTTTAGATCCTGAGTTGGTAGCAGTAGCAAGATACCAACAGCGATAAAGAAAACATTAGCAAAATATTAGAAGTGGAGGAACTGTAATTAGATTTTTCCAGAGTAATCATCTCTGCTTTGATTCAGAGAGGAAGAATCAGCTGAAAAGAATTATATGAAACATAATACAGGGGGGCAAAGCATGGTGGAATGATGAGTGTTTAAAGTATTCCAGAAATGCTTTCAGTTTTATTCTCCCTTTATAATTAAGTTCCTAGCAGACAGAGGGAATGTAAATCATCTCATAGCTACAGACAGACACTGGATCCTCCAAGAGACATGCTAGGAAGACAGCTGCTTTTAACCCCCAAAGGTGCCTGTCTGGCTTCTTAACACACTTGTCACAGCCTCTTCCTGCTCTAACACCCAACCGGTTTTTAAGGGTTCCCCCTAGTTACTTGTGAACATGGTGGGAAGGATGCCAAGCACTCAGCATCTGCTCCTGCAGGATAGCCAGGACAAACAAATGCACTTAGCATAGTCTAGAGAAATTCTGACTACCACCTGCCACTAACTGCTTTTATGCCACAGTTTTACATGAAGATTTATTCATCTGTTCAAGCCTTGAAGCAGGATCTTTACTTATCTGAGAAATCATTAACATAAATCTTTCCTCATCGTACTATCCGATAATGGTTTCATTTGGTAGACCAAACAGACAATTATGGAATAGGCTCTTTTCAGTTGTTCTTGACAACCAGAACAGCCAGCTTGTTTTTTAAAGTGTGGTACGTAGGACAGAAAACAAGCAAACACTGGAGGAAACTCCACGTGAAGAAATAGATTCCTTTATATATAAAGAGGCTGGAACCAAATCGGAGCCGTCAACAGAGCTGGGACATTTCACAAAACACTTCACTGAGAGGGAAATACAAAGCCAGCGTAAGTTGTTCTGCAGTTTCTGTTAGAAACAATTATTACATTTCTCAGCTGTCCAAGTAATCCAAACTATACTCAACTATAAAATGTAAATATTTGTTTGGCTTCAGTATCAGCACTGTATCAGACCATTCTGTCAGCAGAGGTTTTGCATGTGCTTGTTTTTAACCCTGAGTGGCTGCTGAGAGAATGGGTAATATGCCTGCTATGATCAAAATCTCCAGCAGGTCTGCCATTCTGTGCCTGCCTTAAAGCAAGCTCAGCACTTAAGCATTCTTCTGTGGGTTATGGGTCCCTCATCTGACTTTTTATTTTTTGTTTTTATCTTGCAGCAATAAATTTAATAGCTACTTTGGACTGTGCCACTTACATTAGATTCAGCGAAGTGAGGTCCTCGCAATGCGTGAAGATTAATATAGAGAAATTTACATTGGCTATCATGTCTTGTTTTAACAGCACCCTGCAGTTCAGGGTTTTGACTGGAAACTCTAGACTATTAACTTGCCAACAGAGAACAAAAATGCCTGAGTTTCATATACCATAAGCAATATATTTATTCATAGAAGTTGTACACAGCATTAAGAAAAGTGCTAAAATTGAGGCCTCTGAGTCACTCTCAGAATTTTGCATGCACCAGGGACTCATAACCAGCAAAGGAGGTAACGCCCCAAAGAAATAACAATGTTACAGAAATTATCAGGCAGAAATAATCTTCTCTGAATTCTTAACTACAAAGAAACATGGAGGCTAGAGTAGCAAAACCTCTTTCTTTGGTTGTCAGCAAAGTTGTTGGCAGACAGCATGGTAAGTATTGTTTTCTGCAGGCCGTTTTTCTAATTTATCATACCACATTGTTATTTGGGTTCTTAGGGTCTGTTTCTCCTTAGGTAGTTGCAATGCCTTTCTGCAATAGTCTTGGCAAACAATATGAACAGTAATTTCTACTGTGTCCAATATAGGGGAGTGAAAGCGTTCATCTCTGAACAGTTTTATATTCTATTACTAGAGCTATTTAAAGAAGTTGTTTTGCTACAAGAAGAGTCTAGGGAATTTTTCACCAAAGTAATGTGGTGTTCTTGAAGCAGTCACCATGGCGAGACAAGTTCAATTAAAACTTTCCTGATTTTTTTCTCTTGAACACATTCTGCAGGATGGGCCTGTGGAAGGTGTTTTGTCTGCCTTCTAAAGCTGTCAGAAGAGATTGACATAAGATAATGCTACATATATTTAGTTCAAATCTATCAAATGGTTATTAGGAAGCAGTTTTCATAAAACAGACTCTTTCTAAATAGTACTTTGAGGCTGAATTTTAGTCTATCATGCAGATTTATTCTCTAAGATTGGACAAGGGATCAAGAGACAATAAATTAATCAAAGTATGGAGCTGTGTTTATAATACGGTTGAGGCAAAACTAAATTTGTTGTATTAAGAGAAAACTCCCATGATTTTTTTTACTGCTCAGGAAGGTACTAGTTTTGATAGGTATTTGATATAGTAGTGGGACATCCTAATACTGATCAGTTTGTCTTTTAAAATGCAATTAAGTGAGTAGAATAAACAAAACACTTAAAAGCAAGCAGTTCTTCATATGAAGCTGAAAATGATGCGGTTTCTTTCCGTTCTGAAGTTGTTGCATAAATTATCCTTATATTCTTAATGATATAGGAATTTATCTGGATATAGATCAGGGTTTATAAGTTTCAGAGCCGATTACACTCATCTTTTGGAGAACATGGCGATACATTTAGAACAGGTTTTTTTTGCCAAAATGCTGAATGATAGATAACTGTCTCTCTATATGCTGCTGGGAAAAGGGAGATTATATAGTCTAATTAAGCACTGTATTTTAAAAGACCAGCCCACTCTATGTGCCAGCACATTGCTTATAATTTCCAGTAACCAATATACTTAGAAATTCTTCCTTTGTTTGATTTTTACTTTCCTGTCTTCAACAGGCCCTTTAATTAATGTAGTACAGAAAAAATAATTTGCTCTTCCTCAATTCTAATTCTTAGTATATACGTGCTGTAATTTGAACTCAGGACATTTAAATGCTTAATTTAAATGTCCTTTTTTTTCAGCCATACATTCATAGTTATATCGAAATCGGAATGACAAAGATATGAAAAATATCTTCATGAGTGATAAATTTTAACAAGAATATAGGCCTTCCGCTGGAGGTAATTGAAATGAGGAAAAGTACAAGCTTGCATTTTTGTAAAATGAAAAGTTTAAAGCATTCTGTTATATATGAAATCTGTGTTTGTCGAAATCTTAAGGCAATGCATTTTGTGGCATACTCAAGAGATTAAAACCACATCTTTCAAAAATAAAAGGGACCGTTGTCTTACTTGGGTTATGACTGTACCAGTGAAAATTCTTACTTCCTCTGAATTCAGATGTAAACAAATAAAATTGACAAGTACCTGACATGCAGTAAATGGTTTAATTCTCCAAAGGAAAGGAGGGATATCAAGGACAGATATCTGAAGACTGAAGGTATTCCCTTTGAAATGCAAAAGTTTTGGTTCCTCCAGTAATTGTCCTCCTTGGAGTCTTTCATCCGAAACCACCTCCTGCAAAGGCAGAGGAGGAAAGAATTTTTTCAGTATTAGGAACAAATACCAAATCTAATGAAAATTCATCTTTATGAAAGGTGCCTAGTTCACCTACAGCATTATCAGGGTACAGCAGTGGAGTATTTCTCTCATGGGCCAGATGATGGGCATTGGCATTTATATTTCACCATTGGCGTTAAAAGTATGGTTAGGCATTGTCAGCTCTATTTCCGTGTACGTAATGATGGTACTTGTGACACTGAATTTTCTTGGTGGCTACCTCAGTATCAATACCCACATAACTTCAGACTAGGAGCGCAGTACTTGAGAAGGAAACTTTAAGGATATCGCAGCACAGCAGTTAGCTGTCTTCACGTTTTGGGGTTTCAAGTTAAAGCCAGCCAGTTTTTTTTACTGAAAGTTACTCATGTTTGATTGTTACCATTTTATTGCATCCCACAGAATCACTATTACAAAGGAGAAGTTTACCAGCAGTTCATTACCCAGAGCGCGCTCTAACATCAGCATGAAGAGGGAAGCAAGCCTATGTCAGCCCATTTCCAGGTAAAGCTATTTCCCTCCAAAGAGGAAAATGGAAACTGGTTAAACTGTGACATCATTGTAATTTAGTCCTTCTTCTGTTCTAGAATAACACAACTATCCTTGGTATTTTAATTAAGCTTTTGAATAAAAAACTCCTACAGGTTGTCTCTAGTATTCCTTAAACACTTGACATCCAAAGCTCAGCGAGATATTTACTTAATGGACTAAAAGGAAGGTAGACAACATAAGGCATGCTTGGTGAATAGTCTACTCAGTTGTAGATTAAGTCGACAGCAGTTTTGGTGAGAAAGTACTCTCAGGGCTTTAAAGAGCACTGAAAGAAACACACCAAGTGTACACATTAGTCAAAATGCTTCCATTTCGTTTCTCCTCTCTTGGACATTTTCAGAATTACTGGACAAGACCCTGAGCAATCTTGGAAGGGCTGACTTTGAGCAGGAATTTGTACTACAGCCCTCTAGAGGTCTGTTGTGAACTACATTTTTATATAATTCTGTGAATTTAAAACAAAATAGTAAAAAAATCACCCCTGCCTGTACTTACGCAATGTTTATTCCTGTATTGTTACAGTAAAAATAGTAGGGAGGAAGGAAAGCTTGCAGAAGTCTTTAAAAATGAGCTAGCAAGAAGTCTTTCAAAATTACTTTTTTTTATCCACATAAATTATATAAAATCTCTGTACATCGAAGAGGTTTAGTGCTTGTCAGTAGCAAAGTTATTATTGGAAGAGCTGCTGGAATTATTGTGACCTTCTGAAAATATAATGACTGCTAGAGCTTTCTGAAACTATAATAATGGATTTCTATTATAAACCAATTTACAGGCATTCAGTTTGTTTTAACTCCTGGTGGCTGGGTTTATATGAAAAAAGGAATAAGAAGGGAGACTTTAGTTTTTGATTTTCAACTGCAAAGGGAGTAGCTTATTTCATAACTATTTTCAAAATTCCCTGAATGTGTTGGAGTTTTTTTTAAATGTACCATAGTTATATAAGTACTGCTCTACCTTTCATAATGCATATGGTCCTTAATTCCACAAGCGTCAGCAGGACTACAGCAAAATACGAAGGACTTGGTTCTTTTATCTTTTGAGAGCCAAGAGTTTCCCAACACACTAGGAATTGCATAAAGGGCAAAGTAATCTATTAGAAAATTAAGGTAAGTTTTCACACAGGGACAAAGAGAAAAATCAAGGAACTTTGTATCTCATATAGGACTGCACTGTAAAGGGTTAACAGTGTCAAACAAAACTTGGTAATCCCAACTCCAATACTTCATCTAAAAAACCCTGTATATGCCATGTTCACCATTTAATATTTACACTAGCATGAAGTTGATGCAGCATGCTTTTAAGGGAAGTATAATTTCATAAATATACACTTGTCTCATTATGTACAAACACCCTGTTCTAATTTCTGTGAATGTGGAAAACTGGTAATTATTCTTCTAACAATTTTCTACAGAAAAGCAACAAGTAACTTTGAAATCTTTCTTACTTTAATGTGCATTAAGAAAAAAATACACCAGTCTCCTTCACTGTTTTGCTGAATGTCACAAAAATTTGAGAAACAAGATGGTACAGTCAAATCAGGCTGCTATGGGTGAGGGCTTTTGTGGGTTTTTAAAATTTAATATAGTGAAGATAAAATTCAGCATGAATGAATCGCTGAAAGAGACTGCACCATGCTTTATGAAGCAGTGTGAAAAAAAAAAAATGGTAGCTCTGAATAAGATTAATCTCATTTCCCTCTTGTGGGCCTCTTTCATAGTTGTTTTGCACAATTTTGTGGGAGTTTTTTTCTCTATATTTAAAAGTTCCGAAGATTTTTGTACATTTTTTTGTAAACCTGCTGCACAATACTAAATGCATACAGGCAGGGCATAACCGATGCAGAGTCGCTAAAGGCATCAGACAGTACAGGTTTATATTAACTGAATGTATGACTCAAAGCTACTTGTATGTGTTCACAAATGCCTAAGAAGGAATTTGGGTCTCTGAATTTCAGGCAGACTCATCCAGAAGAATACTGGTAACCCACAAATTGTGTAAGTGTTATAAAGGGTATAATTACAAAGCTATTGTAAGTTCTTAACAATCCTTTCAGTGGCTTTGCTTTTATTAGAAGCACATAGACATTAGTGCGTGCTTCATTAAGATTCATGTTTCTATTCTGTATGATAGGAAAAGGAAGCAAAAATTCATCTGTCACAACTGTCTTCATTTCAGTTCCCAAAAGAAAACCATTTTGTTAAAGCTTCTGAGTTTACTAAGGCTGCAAAAGCCAGTGAATTTCATTGTTTTGTCTTGGAATACCATGTAGAAAAATCATCCTAATTTTAATCACCAACTTGGGGATTGTTTTGTGTGGTTGTTTTTTGTTGTTGTTGTTTCTTCTTTAAGGGGAAATGCACAATTGTAATTTAATTTTTGTTTAAAAAAAAGGCAAGCAAGCTCTGTCTGTGCCCATGTAGTAGCCAAGGCACTGAGCCCAACCTAACACCCTTTGCTTATCAGCTGTAGTTTTGTGCTGTGTTAACCATGGCTACGTGATTTTTGGTTAGTCTAGAATGTGGGCAAACTGGGTTTCCATCTGCCTGGCAAAAAATGAAAAGACAGTTTGGCTGTCTTGCAGTGTAAATCCACAAATGAAATAACAGCACAGAGAAACTAAGGGACTTATTTCTAAGTCATGCAGCAGTGGCATTAAAAAATACAGTATTCTCATGCATTTGAGTTCTGGACCATTGCTGTTGCCTAGGGACTATCCTCAGGAATAAAGGAATGTTAGTATTCTATGGAAAAGTAACTAAAACCAAATTAGCAAAGTGAAACCATTTACCTGAAATGCACAAGGTGTGTTATCCATACAATATACTCTCAGATTGTAATCCAGAGAATTGCAAGACAGGCAGCCAAAAACCGCTACTTTCAGCTGTCGAACGGCACAGTCAGAGATCGGTTCTCCAATAAGAGCATAAGTTCCAAAGCTGTTTAAGAGAATGTGACAGGCATAAGGATCCAACAGGCAGTAGCAAGAAGTAGTTTCCTCTTCCACAGACATCACTTCCTGCAAAACGAAATTCGGGACAATAGGAGTCATGACATTATTTGTTTATTTTTATCCAACTGGAATGTAAAGTATTTCTGAGAGCCAGTCTGCGTACTCTGTACTCATTTTGACCTCAGGGAAGGGGAGAAAGTAGACTACCTATATGAGTAAATACTCCCAATTTAGCCCTGAGTCAGCAATAGGATAGGATTTACGGCAAAATGTTGTGCAGAATTCAATGTGTACAGCATATAATAATAACAATGCTGCGTAAGCAATTTTAGCATCTTTTTTCAAGTGCTCTTGACTTTCTAGCTAATTTTTTTTCCCCAATGTCAAGTTAAGAAATTACCTTGAAGATTAAAGTCAATAAGCAAACGTTGAACAATAGTTGGTATTTGACTTCCTTTCAGAACATCCATTACAGTTATGTTTACCTTTATCAAAAAACTACCTATCTCACTCTTTTGCCTTTCATGCTTAGTTCTGCACTACAGCATCATTAGATGAGGTATCTGAGCAGTCTACAGTCTGGTGTTACACTCCTCATTAATTCCAGGGTGTTTGTAACCAACACTGATGGAGCTGACTGAGTACTGAGTGCATCTGAAGTAGGAAAACTAAGCTGAACTTGAAATGCTTTACACAAGAGCAACAAACAACATAGTGGTTTACAGGAGGAAAAAGGATGGAGTGAGTTATGGTATCCATGAATGTTTTAACTACTGTTTTTTTCCCCTCACAATGCAATGAACCAAATACTTCCAGCAGCAGCGCAATAAAATCTGATTGACTATGGATTTCTGTCTAGTTGCCGGGTTCTGTGGTTCTAATAGTATGTGCAGTGAACACCTTATAGTTGGGAAATTCAGCACCTTTCCATCCTGTGTGGATTTCTGTAATGTTGAATAACAGTTCGGTTCATGCTTTAGCCATCCCTTCAGGAGTATTATTAGTAGGCTGTCTCCGCAGATGATGCAGAAAGTTTAATATGTTTGAGACTGCTGCCTACCAAGCAGTTTCAGTCGAAGATGGACAGTGGGCTTAAAAAATGCAGGTGGACAGATACAAATGATTAAACGCCCGTGTCACAAATGCACAAAGCTTAATTTCCCCAGTTAATCAGGATTAGCAAAGACACTTTCAACTAAAAAAGCAAAATATTTCATTTAATGTACACTAATCCTTCAGAGGTTATGAGCACAGGGTGATCACTGAATGCCCATTAAAATGACATGTACAAAGAGACAAGATTTTTAGATCAGGCAGATCCTTCTAGGTTAAAAAAAAAATTAAACTTGAAGTGTATATTTTTAACCAGTTCCATAACTTTCTTTGTGCCATGATAAATTCTGGCGTGGATATGATGATCAGTTCTGACATGAGTCTCTTTGGTAGCTATGATCTATCAAAACAATGTTTTTAAAAATAAATGGCTACTGGCTCCATTATTAAGTGATCCAAGAAAATGAATACTTTCTCATGTCACATGGGCTAGATCATAAATTTGACTCTTTTTTGCACATCTTGGTAAAATAGCTGAAAATAGTTTAACTGCTTCTTAACAAAATGCAAAATTCTTATTTTTTTAAATTGTATCTTTAAGATGACTGTTTCTATCACTCACTTAATCTTTGACCTGTGCCTGCATGAATGAGAGTAATCATGTTTCCATCTTTAGGTACAGCCTTTTAAGTGGGAGCAGAAGACTAAACTTACCTCCCATTTTCCTTGCTGTGTCTTTTTTTTCAAGTGAATATTCCAGTGCTCTGAATTTACTTCTGCGCAGTGTGGTATCGTCAAGGCAAATGGAGTGCTGACAGACAAATCTGAGGGCCCACAAGTTACTTCTGGTCCTAGAAGAACATCTGTGCCTTCTGGCTGTAGGCTTTGTGTGGGGGAAAAGACCGTAACATCAGTCAGGCTCTTTTTAATAAGGAGTGAAAATTTACTTTAGTTGCAAATTTTAAAATATTTTAGTTAAAATCTAAGTACCTCACTCATCTGTTACAGAAAAGGATAAGCAAGCCAATTACTGTGCTAATTTTCATGTAGAAACAGTAGCTGGAGATGAAACAAAACTATTAGGCGACATTTACTCAAATCATTGGCTGGTCAGTTTAGGATTCTGGTCTTTAAAATACATTTCAATTTGCTAAATCCAAAACCAACTCTAAAATTACTCTATGCAAGTAAGTCTTGCTTTATGCACCAGCTGGTAGTATTACCATCTAATTCTGCCTTCAAAGACTGTCATCAACAATATTTTCACAGTGGTGAAGATAAAACAAATTATGGTTTAAAAACACAGTCTCATAAATTTTTCCAGATTGAGTGTGATCTCCCTGGTTTGAAAACACATTTATATTCTGCAGAATGAACAAGCTAGGTAACTTATAGCAGATATCAGGGACGGAACTTCTTTGCTTAAATTTAGAACTCTGCAAAGTTGATACGTTACAGTCAATGGCGATCCCGTCAGCATAACTTAAGTCTAGAGATTCATCTAATCTGAATGTAATCACGTGTTTGGTTAGATTAACTGCTTGCTAAATTATGAAGATGAAGTATCTAACAAGAATCTTCTCTTTCATTCAAACCTAAATTTAACCCTGTCCCACATAAATGTGCTTTCCTTACCTCTTACAGTAAACACGTGTGCAGAGCCAGTGACAAAGTGGACGAGACTCACTCCTTAGACATTAAAGCCAGCAATTGAAACATCTTGTCCTGCTGGGAGTTTTTTGGGGTTTTTTGGTTTTTGTTTTTTGGGGTTTTTTTACACTGTAATCCTTCATCAGGGTTGTATGATCCCGATTTTTGGCTTCTAAATTAATGGACATGTAGTTCACTCTTAAAATTAAAGCAAATGGTGTTTCCGAGATAAAAATAAGGGGAAGAACCTCAACTAAGAGATAAATAAGATGATATAATAATAAAACGAAGATATAAATAAGGGGAAAATCCTTGCTTAAAAATTAGGATTCTTCCACTTCCACTGCCATGTCACAAGCTAACAACAACACTGCTCTTAGCGCTTTGCAATAGCAGCATGGCAACAACCAAACCATCCCATACCAGCTATGCTGAGCCCAATGCTTCATGGCTATACTGTTAAATTCTAAGTTACCCAAGCTGACTTGGATAATACATTTAAGTGAATGTAGCTCTCATGTAGGCACACTTATGTGTAGCCCTGCACTTAAATCAATTAGATTCCAATCCTGCAAATTGACTTTGCACATCCATCTAACATCACCTGGGGGTAGCATTCTCAGTATAACTGTAGCAGTAGGTGCTCTGAAAATGCAGTTAAAAATACCATTCTTGCTAAAGACTTGAAAAGTTCCAACTTCAGTGATATCCCTTACTAAAGACTACATGTACAGGTATCTATGAGATGAAGACTGGAGTGAAAAAAAGAAAAAAAAGACGACACAACATGCTAACAAAAAAGGCCAATTCTGCTTTTTCTTTTTCAAGTGTTATAATAATAAATGCTCCCTAAGCCTCAGTGCTTCTAAGTGTTTGTAAGATTCTTAGGCTAAAAAAATCAAAGCACAAACACAGCCTCTACTGTAGCTGCCATGTTCCTCTTGAACAGTGAGTGCGTAAGAGTGGGAAGGAAGAGTAGAGAGCACAAAGCAGAGGGTGCTTGCAGGCCTTGCTGCAGCAAAGCATCTCAGCAATGGCAGCAGTCTTACCACGTTTAGAGATTGTGTGTTTTGTTGAACCGAATTCAGAATGACTATTCTAAGCAAACAGTTCAAGCAGAAAACTACTTGCTTCTGCTTATGCCTATGAATAACAAACCGTTTTTCACAACTCCTTCATTGCTAGGAAAATACTGTTTTTCACAAAATGCCATCACTTAACACCAACCACTGCTACCCCATACAAATGGTTATTTGATTTCCTTAAAAAAAATGAAACTTTCCAGCAGTTACTCCAAATCACCTCTCTGTCCAACTAATTTAAGAAACGAGCCTATTACTTACAAATACAAAGAAAAATGTCTCAGAATTATTAGAAACCTTCAAGCCAACTTTTATACATATTTATTTTTCAGTAAGTTATTCAGTTCATATGATTCCTCTCTGCTGCACCTCAGCAAAGGCTGGTGCATTCTACTTCCTTATCTCTGTTTCGATGCAGCTGCAGGAAGCGGGTAACAAAAGCGTATTTCCGGAGAGCGAGTCAAACCTTAGTTATTTAACTTGGTTGGTGCATTTCTATCCTATCTCTCTCCCAACACACACATCCTTTGCCAAGTGGCTCCTGCTGACAAATGCATAAAACATGGAGAGGGTGGTGGTGGAATTTTGCTAATGTTACCTCCAGTACAAAGCTTGACAATTTATCTTCAATAATGGGAGCAAAATATAGGTTCTTTTGTTTTCAGCACAACACCCTTAGGAGACGTGAATCCAGAGTTTTAGTTGTGTGGTGATGATTCCCATCAGAAATAGCTCAAATTTTTCAAGCATCAAGAATGAAACAAAACACAAATATACAAGATACAAAAAGAAATAATGTCAATAGTGGTAGGAGAGTCCTGGTAGCAGCCTAGCAAAGTTGATGTGAAAGACAACTGGGAGACTATGATTGTAGTCTACCAAGTGCCCTCCCACCCACCTCATTACAAAAAAAAAAAAAAAAAAAAAAACCAAACCAAAAAAAAAAGAAGAAAAAGCCAGAGTAACTGAAATAGTGTAGGCTCTGGTCACAGCCACTGGCAGATTTCCAGGGTCACTTTCTGTAATTGCTGTCTGCGTACATCATAGAGAGAGTAATAGCAGGGATGTGTGTGAATGACCAATGACAAGCTAGTCTGAAAGGAGCTGTTTAATTTCTTTTAGAGAATCATTCCCCTTGTAGAACATATTGGACAAACATATGGGAGTTCTGGGAATTATTTAATGCCAAATGATCTGAAATCAGTTAATTAGATGAACTCTCACACTTGTTGCAAGTAGCAAGAGTCTTTCTGTGTAATAACTGACATGGTATTAAGACTCTCATGCAGTTCTGAGCCATTTATTAGGCAAGACAGGAAAAGGAAACATTACCAAATGTGAGTATTTAATATTCCCATTGTTGCAAGGTAAAGCAAATCAGTAACCAGATCTGTCCCCTCAAATCCATCAAAATCAAAGGTCTGTAAGTTTTCCAGTAAAAGAAAGACAAATAGTCACTATTGCTGAGCAAAAATTAAAAACTGTTTTTTTCAGCCTGCCTCTCTCCAACATGTCCTTTTCTTCCAATTTTAAAATCTTTGTAACCAGAGTATTGTGCTCCCTCTATAAAAAGGAAAGTTCAAAGCTGGTGTCACGCTAGGTGACAGTGTTTCTAATGATTTTGTTCCAGCTGTTCTCATCTTATTTCTAGACCCCACTAAGACCAGCTACTCTGCCACAACTGGCAAACATTTCTCTCCTTCATAGCAATCTAATTGGATTGCAGTATGTATTTTTTATTTATTTTTCACTTCTAAAACCTCTTTAAGCATGTATGCTGGCAGCAGGTGGTTGTGGAGCACTAGCATTTTAAAGACATTAGCCACACACTAGACCTTGTGCTAGCTCTTCCGTGATGAGCATGTGGGGTTCAAGAACAGGCTGTTGTGAATGGACATGCAATCTTTAGTAGAATCCTGAAGTATTTTGGTGCTATCATCTGCACAGACCTGCTGTCACATCTACTGAAATCCTGTTTTGCTTTTCTTGAAGAAATACACTTGACCTGCCTCCTTGGTGGGGAGAATTCGGGAGGGGGGGATGTTAACAATGGCCTAGGGGTGAGGAGTCCTTCCATATAAGTTACCTACAGGCTCTGGCTAGCCAAACAAGAAGATCTCCCAGCCAACAGTGCTGAGATTTATGCATCCCAGTCCCATTAACCAAGTGACAATTTCTAACTGCACAGAACCACTCACTAGCTGTAATTCGCTGCAGCCTGTAACTAACTTCAGGGATGCATCTTGAGGCGTTCTGGTTCAGGGAACAAACCAGCAGATAGTGATTTCTGTTTCAATGTAGCTCCGCTTAGTCTTTCTGGCTTAAGTATGAAGTCAGAATTATGCAAGTAGGCAAGAGACATTTCACTCTAATTCTCGCTTGGGCCAGAATCAATAGCTTTGTTGTTTATTTCACAAACATCAATAACCTGTACTTTCTGCCAGCATGAAAGCATGCTTATGGTGTTTGAAGGTTGAGCTTAGCTTTTTTTCTCTGTAAGTAGTCCTTCAGCGATTCTTTAGGAAATTCTAGCTGCAAGAAGCATCCTAGAGGGTCTATGCAGTGAAGCCCATATATGTGTCCTTAAGACATTTTGGTTTGGTGTCTTTTTGGAGGGACCACCAGTTCCATCACTGATTTGTTCAGTTAGATGAGACACTAAAAAATTTTCAAACCCGAGTTTGATTTCTGTTTAGGATACAATGAGTTTTTCATTCCACAGAGGATTGTGTCAATTTACAGCAAAACCAGCTGATAATCTCATCACAGTATCTGTAGTGCACAGACAGGGATTTTTTTTTTTCCCCCACTACAAAGTGACAGTGAATTCGGCATAGCTCTATCAGATCCCATATCATCTCTGTTCCTCTGTGTCTTTTGATGTATATCTCATACCAACCTACCTCAATAGCTAAATGAAGATTAGAATAGAAGTGGCAGCTAACCCACTAGTCCTAAATAATATAAATCTGAACAATACGATCCTTGTTCTCTCATACACATTTAAGATGCGTAACGTACCTATTATGGTGAGTTCAGATCTCTGCAAGAACAACACAGGACTTCCTTCTTGTATGCATCTACTGATCTGGTTAACTTTTGTATTAAATTAAATTCCACTGATTACCATATGATGTGGACAAGGTTTCATTCCGAAATTACAACTTAAGCTACTTCATTTTTAATGGTGATAAATCTTCAACTTGTGAAGTAAAGAAAATCTATCCTCTTTCTCTAATCCGCTATTTTACCCTTCCTCCATGTCCAAGCATTGTGCCTGTCCAGATGAACAATCATCTACACTTCAGGGATATCTGCGTGACACACCATGTGCTTGTATAGCAGTTCTGCAGGGTGGTTTAGTACTTCTCTCTATCATCTTCCATACACACGTACAAATCGGGTACTAATTCTAAACTGCTGGCATTTCCTCCCACCCTCAGAACACGGAAGCCCCTGGGCAATAACAGAGAAGGCTCCCTGCATGTCAGTGCAATCTGCAGCTGCTAGAAAAGTCTGGTTTATTCCACCCAGTACATATGAGTGAAAGACACATCAATCTTGCCTCAACTACGTGAAGAAAAATACAGTATTTTGATGGGGAAAAAAAAAAAAGAATGTTTGCTTTTGTCTCACTTTATGGAATTTCACTTTCAAGAAGAAGGAAGGAAAAATCTCCCTATGATAATCTTCAGTTTGGTTTACTGCCTCTGCTTCTGCCCACAAAAAAGGAAAACAGTAGGCAAAATTTGCTGCTTGTTTTTAATTAACCTATTTTAATTCATTTCTGCAGAACCCTTGCAGATAAAACAGCTGGGGTTTTTTTTCTTCCTTCCTTTAACATATCTTAATCTTTCATTGAAAATGATCAAAAACCTATGGCAGCAGATGCAGATGGAATATGAAAGTTTTCACAAAGGAGTTCAGATACCAGAGGAGAAAAAAAATAAAAATAGATTTCACTTTAAGTTTTGAAAAATATTTCTAGGCTTTAAAATTTATACGCAGCTCTGTATCTTTTAGTTCTTAAAGGAAAATTCCAGCAATCATTTTGCTGTGGGTTACTGTAAGTAAATATTTACTGTATATGCAGTTATTTTCTTCTTTCATAGAATCATAGAACAGTTTGAGTTGGAAGGGACCTTTAGAGGTCATCTAGTCCAACCCCCCTGCAATGAGCAGGGACATCTTCAGCCAGACCAGGTTGCTCAGAGCCCCATCCAACCTGACCTTGAATGTTTCCAGGGATGGGGCATCTACCACCTCTCCGGGCTACTTTTTCCAGTGTTTCACCACCCTCATTCTTTCCACTTCTCAGATATACCCACCAATTTTTCCAGTGTTTTTAGCGGAATGTATATTTAAGGTGAGGGAGATAAGAGAAAGAACTGCTGTAAAACACTATAACCAACTCTCCTGTCTCCAGTTGTACAAACCTGCCCTTGATTACTACTTCTAAAAACTGTCCCTCTCACAAGCACTCAAAATGAGGCTTAATCAATGAACCATTTCACCTGGGACCAATGTCTCCTGAAATTATCCTTAAATTAATCAATTAAAGTATACACTACAGATTATTCACTTAGCTCTGTTTGGAATGTTAATTATGAAAGGGTAGTTTGAGAAAGCTAAGAAATTTTTTAAATTTCAATTATTTAAGAACTTTATTGTTTGGAGTGCCTCACTGCAGCTTTTAAGACTGGATGTGAAGGTAGGACCAATAAATTCTGTCAGTGCACTTACTAAACTACAATTTGCCAGCCTCATGCAGAATTAGGAGCAGCAGAAAGACTCAACATCAAAAATAGAAGAAATGAATTCAAGAGAAGTTTAGATTAGAGCAAGGGAAAAAAGGTCAGAAAATGTAACTGAAAAGCCTCAGTGGAACAAAGCCGCATTACAGAATTAACATCATTCGTTACAGAGCCCTGTTACAGAATCTGCACATACCAGTTCCTCAGCGAGTTTAAAGTATCATGGACACTTTTCACTGGATGAAAACATGGTCTTGTACTTGCAGAGATGCACACAAGACGTAGCAGCTGACTTCTGGTAACAACTCAAAAAAGGGGAGCGTAGAGTGCTTTTCAGTAGCTTATTTCAATTAAATAAAATTTGATTATCCCTGTCACTTTTCATCTGACAATCTCAAAAGATTTAGCAGTCATTTATCCTCCAGTAGAGAGATTGCTTTGGTCACTGCTGAAACGCAGTTGTTCAGAAGTGTGGAAGAGTAGCATGTGACAGTTTAAGGACACAAAATACCTTACACTATAGAAGTTGATGTCAGGTACCTAGATGTTCCTCTAGGTTTTAAATGGGGAAAGACTGGCTTTAATGATTTTTTTCTTTAAAGCCACCATTACATACCTTTAGTGACAGCAGAAGGTGAGAAGTTTTGTTTAGTCGCAGAGGCCTACCTGCAGCAGTAGAGCTCTATCTAGCCTAGAAAAGGGGAGGGATGCCAAGGTGAACAGTGCTGTAAAAAAGATGTAAATTGCTGTTTCTGTGGCCTGCAATATGAGTATATTCCTGAGAAGTCTCATCCAGGCACTAGACTGACTCTAACTACATTTGACAGAATCACAAAATAAAGAAAACCCATTGTAAACAGTAAGTGAAGAAGGTGAAATATACTTAGTGGTAATGAAAACAAAGCCTTAAATGATACATACCAGAGTCTAGTAGCGCAAGTCAAAGGCTGAGCACAAGATTTTTGAATGTTCTGTGTTTGCTGACAATCTTTTAAGGGTAACATCAATGTTTCTTAAACCGGGGCGGGAGGGGAGTAATATACCTGAACAAAGTATATAAGCCAGAATGATGGTGACAGGCTTTCCTGAGTAATACCTCGTGGAAAAGCTAAGTGACAGGGTATATTTACCTGTATTTTACTTGAAAAAGGACACAAATTCCTGGAAAACACAGGCAGGAAATGGGGGCAAAACAAACTGACAGCGGAGTTTCTAATGTACTGTTCGAACTCAAATGCTTACCTGGGGAGAGGAATTGGGAAAAGTATTTACAGCAATAGGTGGAGGTTTGATGCTGACAGTAGACAGCACGACTAGTCATTAATAACACTAAAAGGTGTAGTAATCTGAGAGGTATCTTAAGTATTGCTTACTGTCTAGACAGTAACTTGAGATCAAATTCCTGTTTTTCTCTCCTGTTCTACTACTATAATTTCAGACAAGATGTTTAAGAACTTAACTTCAAATGCATTTTAGTTCTTCATGTGCAACTTGAGGCATCCTGACCCAGCATTTGAATCATAGAATCATTAAGGCTGGAAAAGACCTCTAAGATCAAGTCCAACTGTCAACCCAACACCACCATGCCCACTAAACCATGTCCCTAAGCGCCTCATCTACACGTCTTTTAAATACCTCCAGGGATGGGGACTCCACCGCTTCCCTGGGCAGCCTGTTCCAAGGCCTGACCAACTCTTTCAGTAAAGAAATTTTTCTTGATGTCCAATCAAAACCTCCCTTGGCGCAACTTGAGGCCATTTCCTCTCGTTCCCCTTGGCACTGTGGGCCACTCCAGATCTCAGTCTGGCAACTAGACACATTATTTAGTTAATGAATGGTTACACTTTTTACCCCAACCTCTTCTACCACTTTTCACCTCAGCTCTTAAGAGAGTAGTGCAAACCCTAGTATCTCTCAAGTCCCTTAAATTCATAGGGAACTTGCCAAGAACCAAATGTAATAGTTCTCTAAAGTTTTCACTTTAGAATAAACTTATCTTAGAAACTAAATAATGCAAACTTTCACCTCATAAAAAAACTCACCACAAACAAAAAAAATGGCCTTAGGGAAGAAAAAAAACCCATAGGTCTAAAAATGAAAAATACATTCTACCAATCGTGACAGTTCAACACTATGGCTAGCTTTTCATAAGCTTTACCTTCCCTCTGAATCCAGATACTAGTCTAGTGAGAATGCTACACGTAGACGAAACAAGCTCTCTTCATTTGCTGAATGCACTCCATTACATACCCGTTCTGTGATTCTACTCTCTTGTAGGGTTTGATCAGTTTCTAGCGAGTGACCCAAGCAAGCAGACTGAACTAAACTTGGGTTCTGCTGATGTGTGGTCTGTCAGGCTTAAAGAGAGTGCAGAGCACTTTGATTCTTTACAATCCATGTTGTGTGAAAATGAAAGCTGCTAGGAAGTCTTTTTATGGGAACAGCTATCAAAATCTAAATTTTGATAAAATGGCTAAAACCATCTGTTTCTCTGGCCATGTTTATTCATAAAAATAAAGGGGAAGATCCATTCTAAAGCAAGTGACTTTGGGCCAAATTCCATTGTCTTTCTAATGCAGAATGAAAGCAATTGAAGTGATTACAGTGGAATTGATGAAAACACCCACATGTGCAGCTGGCAACAGAATTTAGTGCCATGCATCTAATGGAACATTTTAAAAGTTTTAAAAGCATCTAGAAACGAGCTAGTCTGTCTTTTGTACGACAGACATTTGCAACATACATGATGCACCAACATAAGAAAAACCCAATGATCTGCATTTGCCAAAACCATAGTTCCGCTGTTTGTTTTCCTTTTTTCCTTCTTGCCGTTGAAATAAATAAGACAGAGCTGAAACCTTGAGACCCTCAGAGAAGTAACTTGCCTATTTATGAAAGACCACCAGTATTTCAAGCATCACCTTCCTGTCCCACCAGACGCCATGTTGAAAAAAAACACCCTAAGGATCAAAGTGCAGTTTAATTTCTACTGTTCATCAGCTGGTGCTGGCAAATCCAGCTGGGGAACAGATTTTAATGGTGATTTATAAAACAAAGTAACTTAAGAAATGGTCCTGAGCATTCACTTATTCGCATCATCTAGGCTACCAAACATCTGTCATGAAGTAACAGCAGTTCAGTACCTACATACCATAGGGTCAGGCAAACTGGTGACCTGGATAGACCCGTTGTCTGCATGAGAGACTATGGACCCAAAGGTTCTGTAACAAGTAATTAATGAAAGCACCTGTGCTGTTAGTAGACTTGCACGACATAAGTCTGCAAATCAAAAATGATAAAATCATTGACTCAGAATTCAGCACTTATCAGTCATCAATCTCCTTGAGGCATCCCATGCTTTAACAGCATTTGCAATAATTCCATGTGATTTCACAGAAGCATCGCACAAAGATCTTTTCTGCTGTCATTTATACAGATACAGCATATGTCACACCAGCAACAGGGAAAATGGTGCACATTCCATCTCTTTAGACCACATTGACAAGAAATGCATTAAATGAGACAGTTCCACAGATTCTGGAGGGGTGTGTGTGTTTTTTACATACTTCTTACCTGGACTCCTTTTGAGTGACGGCAAGGTAGATTTCCGACGAGCTCTCTTCAGGAATAGCTCCATGTGGTATCAACAAACTGACTCCTACAAAAGAGCAAAGGCAGAACTTACCTTCGGGAAAGGCACTGGATGTAAAGAACAGTGCACAATTGGCCTCTGATTTACAAGACCTAGAAAGGCCATCTACTAGAGCAGAAGAATTCTCCTCTGAAATAGTGGTTCTGATTACATTATCAGATGAAAGGAAAATACATTATTAATATGATCCACATAGTTACTAATATTTAACTGTCTTAGAGCCTGGAATTATATAGAATCATATGCTTAAAAACTTCTTGCTCCAACAGAACTTCTAAATAGTTGACTTTCCATTGTTTTGTGTCACTAAATGACACTGGGTTCATAGTCCAGATGTGACTGAAGGCTTCTCTTCATCCTTGGGTACAGGCAGACTCTTTGTCTAGTTCACCACTTACACAAAAGGGAGTAATTCATGGAAACAAAAGGTACCATCAGCTGTTTCCTTAAGGCTTCCAGCAAGAGTGTTGGTAATCCCAGTCATTTTGATGGTCTTGTTACCCTGACAGGCTTTTATCTGATGCAGCAACAGAACAATCTCTTTTGAGTTCCCTATTTAATTGTTCTTTTCCTTTTTTTTTTTAAATAATAAAAATAGTCAAAAGCATGTGTACCTTTGGTAACTTTTAAGTTAGAGCCTTTGCCAGTTTCTGAAAAGCGGTTAGGGCAAGCCAGTTATGGAAGATTTTAATCACTTGTGGACTCTTTCACTCTTATTTGCCAAAATGCCTCTTAGTGGTACACATCTTGTCATCTACATAGCTCCGTGTTTTACAAGACATGGTCATGTTAAACTTGTCTTGAACCTCTTTGCCCCTTTCTGACTTTGAAATCAAATCTAGTAATTCTAGGATCACAAGGAATCTCATAATGGAGAGACTACCTAACCAAATTAATCTGAATTTGCATGGAAATCACCATACCTTTTTGTTCATATACATAACAACTAGTGAATCCAAGTGATACGATTTTCCTTTTACTCCACTAGTACGAATTAGAAGTTAACAAGGATGCTTTCCACCGGGTACCAGTGAAATTAAACTCTTGTACAGCATATTCAATACAGGAAGACTAGATTTTACTTTGCATATGTCACACAATGCAGAACCTCAGCTAAGTAGTAACGTGATTGCACTATAACTTACAATTGGCTAGCAAATTTGATCTTACATAAATAGGCAGAAGGAAGTACATAAATTGCAAGCGGACCAAATATGTATTTAAATAATCTAATTGATGGAACTATCATTATATAAAGTAGCTAAATATATAGTGTGAGGGACTTCTTCATTTATGGCTTAACAGACTTAGTGCCTCTGCCTTTGAAATATTCATTCCTGAACATAAAAACAATCTGTGAAGAAATGAACACATTCCATGTGTTGTGCATGATCATACACTAAATATTATATCCCTGAATTATATACTGTTATCAATCTTCTGTACATACAGACCACGTTTTTTATGGTAACCTTTAAAGTACCCATTTTATGAAACATGAAGGATGAACACTCTAAAGCATTCAGTTCAACTAGATACTAAGAGATAACCCTGGACACATTAGTCAAATGAATAAAAGTTGAATTTAAAATGAATAAAGATCACCAGAATTTGAAAGATAGCCTCTTTGCTAGCAATGGTGGTATCTGGCTATTTCTGCTACATCTGCCATTTTGAAAAAGAAAGTATCCAACATAAGGAATTTTATTCTGCATGATACGAACATAGTGATGTAGTGCAACATACTGCAGGACTATGATTTTAACATCCTTTATTTGATTCTAATTTGGTGCCATATGTTTTCAGCTAATGTAACAAACAATTTCTTAAGTCTAAAATACGTCTCACAAAACTCTGAAGTCACAAAACAAACTCTGCTTCTTAAACAATGCAAATTGAGCATCTCTACTGCAATGTTTCAGTGCATAGCCCGATCTTGAAATGCCAGTTGACTTTGAAGTGCCCCACTATGGAAATCTGTTAAGCCATTAAGCTAAAAGAAAGAGAAAACCAGAAAGCCAGGAGTAAACGCTAACGAAAGCCGCACTAGAGTTTTCATTGAGAGTGGAAGCTATTCTCCAGAGACGTCTGTTTGTTATATGCTGCAGACTTCAGTAACATAATGAAGCCTGACAATGTTAATGCAGTCAGATGTTGATGCGTGTAGATTCTGCTTTGAATATGACCCCATTATGTAAGATACTGATCCAATATCAGCCTTCTTCCTGGGGAGCCCTTCTTTTGGATCAGGATCCAAGTAAGCAACAGCTTTGATTAATATGACTTTCATGCTGAAGACATCAAGAGAGGCAGTAATTTATAACAGTTCAAATAGGCATAATGCCTCTTTACTACTCATCCCAAACTTTGTTCTGATCAGTCATCT
Source organism: Fulmarus glacialis (assembly GCF_000690835.1). NCBI lineage: Eukaryota > Metazoa > Chordata > Aves > Procellariiformes > Procellariidae > Fulmarus > Fulmarus glacialis. Next base: position 94,343 of record NW_009212341.1, read on the forward strand.
CCTGTGTGGGCAACATGCTCTACTTCCCAAAATTTGCATTAAGGGAGGCCCTACTTTTTCTTTTCTTTCCTTTTTGTTATTCAGTTCTAGAACACTGCATCAGGCAAAATAAGTTTAATCTAAAATTATTTTATATGCTTTTAATGAGAAAGGATCTACCCACCTGTGTTTGGAACCACTAAACGGCCACCCAGGTGTCCAAAAATGGCTGTTGTCTTCAGCTCACTTCTTGTTGAAATAGAAGACAGGTTCTGAATATATGTAGCCTTATTTCTAGCCTGTATTGTACTAAAAGCTCTATTATTCCCATGAGGAAAAGTTCCAGAATGCGCCTTTCCATGATATTCAGCCCTCTCTGTCACCCCTAGGGACACCATGAATGAACTCTGAACTTTGACTTTGATGTCTGGCAGCGGGTTGAACAGTGACGACTCCGTCATTAGCTCCTTGTCCATGGGATCCTGCAGGCAGATGGGCCCACTGTACGTTCTGCTCACTGTCAAGTCAGGCTGCATGGATGAGTTCAAAAGCAGGGAGTTACCTGGTAGAACGAAGCAGATCAGGGAGTTAGTTACTGTATGAAGATGTTAAATCTGAAATCTCTTTCTGACCTCTCCACCATTTCCTTTTTGACTTGCTCTTCCTTCCTGATACTCTCAGAGCTCAAAATCACATAATGTTAAAAAACAGATGAAATGATGCAATAGATCTGACAGGTACTTGATCACAATGTTTTCCGCACTTCGGGCAACTCCAGAGGGCATGAATCCAAGAAGGAACTTCCTTCTTTTGGATTCAAGTTTGTATATATGGCTTTTTTTTTTTTTCTTAATTAAAACCCATTGGGTGAAAACACATCTTCCTGCAGACCTTTTCTGTGAGCTTACGTGGAACGATAGCTTCATGTGTGAGGGAAACTAGGTTGAAAAGAAAGTGGGACAAAAGTAATATAGGGAAAAATACTACAGTTATTCATTTAGGAGCGTTTTAGCTCAAAAAACACTGAAAAAAAAAGAGAAGGAATGGATAGATTTAGGACCTGAATCCTTTAGCTGGTTTGGTCTTTATTTGTTTTTGCAGGGTTTTTTTGTTTGGTGTTTAGTAAATAAAAGTTTTCTGAAGTAACTAATTTTCTGGAAATTATCTTTACTGCATTCTTGAAAATTTGATCACTTCAAGGGACTGCAGGTTGGGTTGCTAACGTTATAAATACATTTCTCCAAAGAATAAAATTCGGATCACTCTAATCCATTGTCCATATGTCAGTATTGTGCTCTCTTTTCTTAGCAAATTGAACAGAGAACTGGCCTTTTTTTCAGCTGAATTGTTTAGTTTACAAATGCTCTTATTTAAAACACCCAAAGACAGAGAACCCAAAGTAAATGAAACTGAACTAACAGCATCCTGGCATAAGAGAAATTGGCACACTCAGATATTTTCAGAGTGTCCAGAACTATGTTTTTGAAATACTAAGTCAAAGAAACAATTCCCCAGACTCAAAACAAGACTTTCATGGCAAACCGAACAATAAAGGAAAAAGTTACTATTTGAGACAGTCATTGAGAATTACATAATGCTAATTAAAGGCTTAGATTTTTAAATGAATAAGTAAACATCCTTCAAACATCCTTGTCTACCACACCCTTTTTCCAGTTTCTTGCAACTTATGCTTGGTGAGGAATGTCTCACAGAAAATACAGTAACTGTAAAAACAACAACACAAACCCCCCACCCCCAAACTCTGCAACATATTTCACTTTTCCGAGAAAGAGAAGAGACATGGGGATACTTTCACACCCCACCAACACACCCACCTACCCACAATAAGGCAGATCTCTATGTTAGAATGTCAGTACAGAATTAAAGAAACGTACTATTTTAAAGTAATCACCATTTCTATTCCTCCCCACCTTTCTGTCCAAAGGAAATAATATTCCAGAAAGCATCTAAGTGCTGCTTTTAGTAAAAGTAAATATTTCTTCCATATTTTATTGTATTGGTGGCTTTCTGAAGTTTGTTGTTTTTTTTTTTTTTTTTTAAATCAATACATGTTTACACACATTATTTGTCACAGACCTCAGAATGCGGATGTTTGCATGCTAACAGCAGCTTATAAAAATACTTAAAGTTTGGTTTCTCAAATTAGTAGTAAAAAACTAATCACTTTTATTAGAGTAAAGAAAATAGAAGATCTGTAACTGAATAGGAAGGACATGCTTTCTGGGTTTGTTTTGGTGTGGTTTATTTGTTTTGGTTTGTTTGGGCTTTTTGTAAGTCACAAATGTCAGCATAGAAGCTAGTGACAGTATTTCTACAGCACTTAGAATGTGGTCAAGCAAGATTATGTATTTGTCCAAGTTGCTGTGACAGGTCAGTAGCAGAGACAGTAAGAGACAGTTCTAACCACCAGATCCTGTTGCATGTACTGCAGCTGCCCTTCCCTGGCTTTCAACACATCTGCTCAGCACCAAGCTAGAATGCCCTCTCGCAGCCAGTCATTGTATCTCTTTGCAGTAGGAGCTCTGGAGAGAAGAAAATGAAATCACAGCACTAACCTTGTCTGACTGTTTTAAAATTAAATGTCTGGAAGCCTCCTGTCAGTGCAGATGAATCAATCACATCCACGCCGTACTCACTCTGACTCCGTCTGTAAAGGGTAACGCCAACCACCAGCACAGCTACAGCAATGACTGCTGCTCCCAGGCCTGAGTACAAGGCAATGTCACTGGCAGTCTCAATATCTGAAAGGAGAAAAAGTGGGTACCAAGTCAGCAGTACTCACGAAAATGTTCTGACTGGCACTGGCTGGCTGTGAGCAAAGGGGATTATAGGAGACCAGAGCCACGTGGCCAGGGAGATAAAGCTTGAGACATAAATGTGGAGCAGATCACAGCAGCATAGCGGAACACAGAGGAACACTGAAAAGCAAGCATTTGGAAGCATGAGCAAATTTCCTGATGCGTCACTCCATATAGGTGAGCTTACATTGTTTTAGGGATTGCATCGTGGTCTTTACAGGTTTTTTTTTTTAAATGAGAGAGTTGGACTTGTAACAGTCAGAAGCAGAGCGCTTACCACTAAATCGCATTCTCTCTCATCAGCACACATTGATAGCTTGGGCTCCTTGCTGAGGTATGCCATCGTTTCCCATTCCAGCCCAGTGGGGATCATTAAGGTGTGGTAATACAACCCTTAAAGGGAGGATGTGGAACAACTGCAGCTAGGGAGGGCTGCTTTAGGTATCAGCGTGCGTCTTACCTATTGCTAGCTTCCAGGGACACGTAAGTTTTAGGTTTGAATTCTGGAGCTAATCTACGAGGTCATGAATCCTCTGAAAAACCTCAGTGAAGATTTCCCCTTCCCCCCTCTTTATTTTCTGTGTGAACTTTAGTATAAGAAGGAACAGTCCATCCTCTCACAGCTCAGAGAGGGGTTGAGGAGATCTCACATAGCTTTGGGGATTCCTGCAAGCATCTTCAGTCTTTAAAAACAGGTTGGAAACCAAACCTTCCCTGTGATCGCACCCATGCATTAAGCTTACAACCAAGTTTTCTAAGACTTCAAACTTTTACAGCAGAGAAGAAGAATTCATTGCTTTGAAAGAATGAATCCAAATGAAACCTGCAATATTATGTAATTGAATTACCCAGTCCCGCTATTCTAGATCTTCTGGGATGTGGGACCACATACCATGAAATTAAATTACTTGGCAAGTACACTTAGTGGGTCCTTAGATAGTTCCCTAATGCCAAACTCCAGTTTAGAGGAAGAGATAATCATGTATTCACCCTGTGCATCATCTGTTATCCTACTACGTGGTGCTTCTGCTGTCAGGTGAGAAGCACTTGGTACAGAAAGTGCATTTATGTGTAACAAATGACAGTGACAAAAAATAACTAGGAAATCCAGACTACTAAATATCAGTAAGTAAACTGAAATGTACAGAAATAGGGTAGGAAGTTAAATTCGGTATTTAATAAATAGCCAATTACTGAAATGACTTAATTAGTATTTGGGAGGAGGCTTCTGTTGTGCCTACGTTTTTCTGCAGAAAGTCAGATAACTTTATTTTAGCTGAATTTTTAAAATGAACGTGAAACTTCAGACCATTGAGATGAAAGAAATGCGTACCTATGGGCAGCATCAGAAAAGCTAATTTTCCTGGCTCACCAGTTTCTTATGTAGACTAAATGTCTGACAACTGACAATACAGGCAGCTGAACTTCCTGGGAAGGCACATCAGCTGCCAAATGCAATGGCTGAGTACCGACTGTTCTCTAACATAAGTGAAATGCCGTATGAATTTCAGCAGCAAGGAAACCGAGTACGTAAACACCGCTTTAAGTGGGCTGGAGCACATGGGAGACATGCTGTGAATAAGGCAACGTAACTGATTTTTTAGTTGGGCAATTGAATCAAAAGTAAAATAGCCTGTTTGCCTCAAACTTCCTTAATGGAAAACACCCTTTCCATCCCCATTCTCAAACCGTTCCCAGTCAATCCCAAGTACAACATTCCAACATTCCATTCATCCTAAAATAAATGTTTTTAAATCAGTTTTACTAGGACTGCTATTTAGCCCAGAAAATACTTCTGCAGCTGTTGAATTTTCAAATAACCTCATACTGAAAAAGGTTTCTGTTTTTAACACATTTAGAACTTGTGAGAAGGAAAACCCCCCCCCCCACACAAAGTTTCCATGCAAATATCAGCTTGCAGAAGAAATCTATCTCTGTGGTATGTCGTGACAAGTAATCACAACTGAATGAACTTGTAAGTAGCTCTTACCCAACTTCATAGAACATTACAATTGCCACACAGTTCTACTAAATAAATTACTAGAGAAAAATATTTTTTCTGAGGCCTTTTTTTCCCCATTTTTTCCATGAGATGCCCCCTTGAAAAATGTAGTGAAGAGAATTTTAAGCATTTTAGGTTCAGAGTTAGGAATTCTAGAAAGTAAGCTGTTAGCTGACAATGTGAATGTATTAGACTAACAATGGGAGATGCCCATGTTCTCTTATGCCAGATGGAAAAAGTAAACGCAAAAAGACAAGGTCACAAAGGAAGACTAGAAATACCTCAAATCAAACCAAGACTACCTGAATCCCAGTCCAATGCCTTAATCACATACTGGTTTACCTCCATTTTATTCTCTAGTATCAGGTGCAAAAAGAAAAGTACAGAAACTAATTACATTTCTATTTCTTCCAATTTTCTATTCTCAAGCTATTTTATTGTTACAGGGAATTAATTATGAAACTCTACTGTTGACTTCATTTTTGTGGGTAATTAGTACAATGAATAAGCCAAGAGAAGGAATGCTATATATCTCCAGTGGTAGAAGAAACCTAACAGCAAGTGGGTTCTTTTCCTTTCTAGAGAACCGTAGTGAGCTGGTAGTTATTTCACCATAAAGCATCTTTAAGTCTTCCATTTTGATCATTTAAAATAGAGAAGTGCTGAAAATCTGAATTACCTCATCTACCTTCTTGGGATAATAAATTATAAGCTGAAACATGCAGAAATGACCTATCAGTAAAAAATCACTGCCACCATAATGGCAACAGGTAGCAAATATAGGAGTTGATCTTTCACCATCAAAACACACTTCAAGTTCTCACTTGTGAGTAACTGTAATTTATTACTCTAAATCTGCTTAAATAGTTTAGCTGCTTCTTTTCAATTGACTCAGGTGTCAGATAATTTAAGTTTTATACTTTTATAACTGCACAAGACGTTGGACACGGGGAGTTAAAGATGAGAGCAAGAATACAGAATTTTAAAAAATGAGAACAGTTTGACTCAAGCAAAATTTTTCTGGAGAAAAGAATTTTGTTTTCAGTGAATGCCTTTAAGTATCCCTAGAACTTGAATTTGACACTTTTCTATAAATTATATGATTAAAACCTCTTACAGTTATTCCGTATGAATTTCCTTCTCTTTAATAAAATGGTCATTGTTCTGTTTCATAGAAGACCCCAGGTGTTCCCCTAACTATTCCATTGCAAGGGGAAAAAACCACCCACAAACCCAAAGTAACTAACACATAGAGTTCAGAGGAAAAGGATAACCTTTTCAGAATTTAGAAGATTTTTAAATAGCTTTATCTTAAAAGAGTAAAACAAGAGTGACATGGTATTCCTTTGAATTGTTCCTATGGAACACAACTGCTTAAGAAAGCGGACTTTCATTTTTATTTAGGATGTTAGTATTTCTTTAGAAACAAATACTGGTTTTTTAAAGTAATTTTAATCTCTTCCCTTTTCTGTCTTTTTTTATGGATAATTCCTTTTCCATTGGAGACTAGAAATTAAAGAAAAAAGAAAAGCATGGGAAATTTGGGGAACGGGTAATTTTCTGCTTTTATTTTTTCCCAGAAGGGAACAAAGTGAAAAACAAACAAACTAAAAAAGAAAACATTTATAGTCAACCAATTACTGTTTAATGAACTGCATCTTCCCAGCCCAGAGGAGGTAGGGACTCTCGTAAAGCACTACGATTTTTTTACATTTCAGTTACAGGATACATGTTTGTGGTAATTGTAGCCTATATTTCACTCCACTTCCTGACACTGTTACACAACATTTATTGAAAGCACATTTGATGGTAATGAAGTTTCTATTAACTATGATTAAGTTTCATAAAGCACCTGAAGATAATTTAAGATGTGCAGGAGCAGAAAATGAAACATTTGGTTTAGTACATTAGGAAACGTAATTGATTAAATTATCTCATTTACAATAAGTGCTTTCCAGGAGCTATGCAGGGCATACATTTCCCCCCGTCTACCATTAGAGTTTGCTAGGAGATTTGAAAAATTTTTCCAGCTTCCCATCCTCCCCCAGTTTTCCGTCACTCTCACTTTTGGTACCCCTTGGCAACTTGTCGTCCATTTCTTCACATAGCCTTCGAGAACAAGGATCGAAAGTCAGAGAATCATGTAAGAGGTTATTTAGTAGGAAGGGTTGTTTCTCAATCATCTTCATAATTGACTTTGATCATGATGATTCATGCAGTCTTAAACTAAGTTCCTCTTTCACTGAACAGCAACAAGCTGTATTACACGTTTCTAACCCCACAGCTATAAAGAAACCCTTTAATTCTCCTAGGTATCTTATATGCTAAAATCAATTCCATTAAAGTTACTTTTTTAATAAATCAGAAAATAAAGCGATTTGACTGATTTTCTTTCAAGATTCTCTAATTAAATGGGAACTGCGCAGATAAACAAACAAAAACTTATCAATTGCCTGAGCTAGGTTATAACGCAGACCAATTGGACGTGACCAATTAGGAGATGATTCTAGTGAGACAAAGACAAAACAAAATTAAAAAGGCTTAAGCAGCCAAGGCAACCACAGCACATTTTTGAGCTATCTAAATTTGATTTTGTGTATCCTTAGAAATACTTAAGAACTGGAAATGTAAAGGAGAAATATCCTCATGCAAGCTTTCTACGCATTTGGAACTGTTTAATGGGTGAAGCTGGGTGGCTATCATGCACCCTACGTAACTACACCATATTAAAAACTGAGAGCTTTTAAAAAGCCAAACACCTTTCACTCACTGAGAGTTGTAGCCATCTTGGGCAATAACTGTGCTCCTCTATGATTATTTTTATTGCATCACATTTTTGCTGCAATTTAGTTACGTTCCTTTATAAATACTTACAAAGTTATCTGTGGATAACATGGATTTGAACTTGACCAGTTCCTTTAAAACTCTTGTTTTATCAGACAGAGGAATACTCTGGGATATGATAACCAAACAGGCTTTGTTCAAGCCAGCAAGAAATTTTGCTGCACAATATTTTGACATTGCAGTCTACAGCATGTGAGCTCAAGGAAATATAGTTCAGGTTAGGATTTCAAATGTTTCCTCATGATTTAGGGCCCAAGTTCCATAAAATTTCAAATAATCTGATCACCCTATGCTCCTATATCCTGGAGGAATACTCAGAATTAAAACCTACATATTTTATAATACATAATAGAAGAATCTGTCTTCAAAGAAGATATGAACAATTGCATGCATTACTTCTAAGTACAGGTGAATTCTTGTTTTAAGTCCTTCAAAGGAATTAAGCCAAAAATGTGTTTATAAATCTATTTGTCAAGATTCTAAGACAATTTTTTGTTGAAAATTAAGCAGTCAGAAATCCTCGAAACTTTGTGTACTGTTTATGAAAGAAAAAAGCAATGTCTTCACTTTAAAACAGATAGGCCTCACAGAAATTGTGGGTTTGATGAAATTGTGTCTTTTTTTTTTTTTTTCTTTTTTTTTAATGAAATCTTTCAGTTAGTCAATTCTAACCGTGCTGCTCTAAACTAAAATTCTACTGAAATCAATGGAGGACTAAGAAACAAGAAGTGCAGGACAGAAGCCTCCCAAAGCAGTATCTGTATGTATGATATCTATATACTCTTTACCCGGTAAAGCATATAAACACCCTTTACCAGTTGATAAATCAAGGCCGAAGTGAGCTGAACAAGATCAGACAGAGCCAGCAGTGGAACCAGATTTGAACCAAGAAAGCCAAACTCCTATATTAATTTCTTTTTTTCTAATTACAAGTCCTCAAGAGATCAATTTCAAGGTAGGCATTCCAGTAGAAAGGGCTCCCAATCAGACACAAATTACTAAAGAACGGTCACTTTTCTCTTTTTAGTCTAAAACCTATGATGACAAAGTTTCTAAGAAGATGCTTTCAGTAGATGTGAAAGCCTTTCGTATAACCTTCAGTTTTATTTAGCTCCTAAACAAATAAAACAGAATGGCAGAGAAGATGAGAAAAATCATATTTACAAGAGAAAAAAAAATAACTTACTTGGGGATTTTATTTCATGAAGAGGTTTTTTATCTGAGAGAGAGAGAGAGAGAGAAAGTTGCACTTAATAAATTTACATGGAGCATATCTATTTCCTATATTGCTTCTGTCTAGCTCTATAAATGAAACATTTTCTCCTTGTTTGCTGACAATATGAATATTTTATGTTGTCCATATTTTTCCCTTCATCCTTTTCTTTTTTTTTAAAATATCTTTCAGGATGTTTCTTAGCAGTAATTTCTCCCTTGGTTAATTCAAGTATTTGTTAGCTTTATTGGATGCTTTTATTTAGAGTATTGTACATCTCAGCAATAAGGAAGTTCAATACTTTAAAGCGGATCACTTGGCAAAGAAAGTCAGTTAAGAATTAATTATTTCTTTGTATGTTTGATATATGGAAAGGTTAGTGACGGACATTTAAAAAAGCAATTTATAAAATATCAAAATGTACTATATATTTACATTTATGTATCTAAATATACACCGATAATGACATCTATATGTGTATATAAAGAACATACAGAATCAATGTACTACCATACATATATAAATATATTATAAAATAGGTTTTATACAGTAATGCATCTCTCAAAAATGAGGCTCCTCTGTCTCCCTCGTAACAAGCAATTGAGTTATCCTTTATAACCTAATACCTGAAAAAGTAATCTTTAGAAAACGGGAGACTCAGGCTTGTGCAGCACCTGTACTGCATGAGTGCAGACTCTATAGGTGCATGTGGCAACAAAGCAACCCGCTGGGCATGCCAGTCCCGGTGCAGCAGTCCGGAGGGAAGGTGTCTGCGATTTCCGAGACCCTGCTTACAAATTCATGTTCTGTGTGGGGTTGCCAGGACTGTCTCAAGGCTGTCTCTGCATGCTCTATAAATACAGTCTCAAGATCCCCTTTGTTTCTGCCACCCTTTGTTTCTTGGGCAGTCTGCCTAACTTAAGCAACTATTGCAATACCTTTTGTTGAAGGGGTGTCTGAAGAAAACAACAAAACACAACACATAAGTTACTTCTTTCTAAAATTAAACAGAGGCTAGCAGTTCAGCAGAATTAGACCAATCTAATAGAATAAAACGCGGGATATAAATCCTTAAGGAGGCAAGACTATATCCATTTTGTAGGTGCTTTGCATTGTAAGGAAATTCCCTTTGACTGAGCTGTTCCCCGATTTATCTTTTGGATTTCTTTTTGCATGAAGGATCTGGTACTGGTTACTTCTAGAGGTCGGTTATCAGCACAATCACTGTTACTGCAATCCTATGATCTACATTGGGAAGTAGCAGTCTTAATGGAAACCACATCAAGTACAAGGTGTTCAGCTTATTGTTTTGCTATGTAATAATGTAAGCAAATGAATTATGAGGCAACTTCTATTATTTTTACTCTTTGTGAAAATGATCAGTTTAATAATACTTAACCCAAAAGATTCTTGGATTTTGGCTTTGCCAAAAAGCTAGGGGTGTGGGTTTTTTTCTTCTTGACGTTGTTTTTATTTTTGCTAGGAAATGATGTACGTTAACACCAAATGAATAGTGTCAGACTTGAGCTTTGCAATGGAAACAAACATTTTCGTGTTGCTGACATACACTGCTATCTACAGAAAACTGCAATAGAATTGAAGTGCGTTTGCCTTATAAACTGGTGAGATTGCTAAATCCAGAAGCCTCTTGGCAATATTCAGTATCACGGCTGGTTGAAAAATGGAAAATAAAACTACTTGTGATTTATGATGCATTACTAAAAACATGTTTGTAGTTCATCTGCTTATGGCCTACTTGTTTGCTTCTTTTTTGGGCACTGGAAAAAGAAATCAATAGTTTTCGATGTTATAAAAAATAACTTTAAAACAAATAGATAAAAGTAAAACAAGAAACTACAAAGCCCTCTCTTATTGAGCAAAGAAAAAGCTTTCACCTCTGCAAGATAGAGAGAAATCCACCATGGAAAAGTATACTACCAAGAGTAGTGGTAGGAGAAAGAACAAATATACCAGAAACAAGTAAGTTATTAGGACTATCTTGAGTGAAAGTGACCTTTGCATTCAGATTGAGTCAATCTCTGTTTTTCTCCCAACTTGGCAGGCCTGGCAATCTTTCATATGTATCAAAACCAAAAATAATTCCACCTTTCTTCTCCATGTAAGTTTATTCAACTGTTACAAGTCCTAGAAGAAATCCCTGAAAGAAAAGCACTTTCAGCTGCTCCTCAGTTAAGGACTGGACTATCTGGATCCATCCAGAAAATCAAAAACGAAAGCAAGAAAAACGATGTTCCTGTGAATGAAAAGATATAATCTTTGTGTTATTCCCAAGCTCTCCTGTCAGGGACTGAATAAAGAAGCTGAGAGTAGACCCTGTTTTATCACCATTTCATTTATTGACTCCAAATTTGAAAACTCATGCTAAGGATTAGTATTTTTTCTGCCAGTTCAGAATCAGGCCTACACTTTCCTGGCATCTTACGTTCTCACCCTTACTTTCATTTAAGTTCTTAGTTGTTAACCAAAGGAATGTTTCATTTCTATTTTTGCCTCACAAAAGGAACAAAGTTAACAAGTTGTGCCTGATAAACAACCTCCAAGAGATTAGTTTTCTGTAGCACATTTCCTTCACAATTCCCTGTGGGATGAAAAGCAGAGCAGAAGAGGCACATATTGGAAGATGAACAGAGGAAAAAGATTTTTAAAAATAGGGTAATTGCATCAATCCTGTTAGCTGAGAAAACAATTACTGTCCTAAAAATAATTTGACACAAGTATTTACATACAGCGCGACCCATAAAGGAGTAATAGCAGCACACTCCAAGATGAAAGAAACAAGAGACACCTAATGCTTCGGTGTATTTGAACGCAGATGGAAATTCAGCCTTCAGAACCAACCCGGACTCCCTGGTACTACCCATCCCAGCAAAAGGAGGAGACGAGCTTATTTACAACACAACGGACACGCAGGCCAGAGCTGATCTCGGCTCCACTCATCACCTAACAGCAACAGCTCCTGTATCACTAGGCTTTAGCGTCCCCTTTTACTACTCAGCTTACAGTTCCAGTAAAGCACTGTTATATAGGAAGGATTACACTGCAGTAGATTTTTTTTCCCACAAAATACCTGGAGATCAGTTTCTGATCCCAGTATTAGGCGAAAAATTGCTGGTGTGTGCAGCAGAGAAAAATCTTACGTTATATTTGTCTTTGAACTCATTTTAGAGTATTGTTGTTAGTTCACAATTTTTAATTGCCATCTCACCTTATAAAAAGAATAGAAATACTTCACCCAATGAGATTTCTCCATGGAAAATCCAGCAGCAGCAGATTCCCGCCCCCCCCCAGCTGATACTCAGTGTAAGCTGATAGTGTTGCTTTGATGTCAACATATGCATCCCTAGTAGGCTTAGATTTTAAACGGCTTTTCATTTCAATCATAAAATTTGGTTTTTATTACTTATGCCACTTACCCTTTGTAAAATGATTTTGATAGTTCATTTTCAACATTGAAGTTATATTTTACAGACTTTGTGTTTCACAGCTGACACTAGGTTGATTAAATCTGTACAAAATTTACTCGTATCTTAAAAAATGTTTTTTGTCTCTTTTTACCCATAATGATCCATTTATTTATTTTAAAGAAGGCAAGTTCTTTACACATAATGTATTAAGAACATTTTAAGTCTATTAAGAGCATTTAAAGTCCCATGTGTAGAAAAGTGATTTGCTGCTGAAAGAGAGAGCTTTTGCTATTCCAGAGATTTGTTTTCAGACATACACTGTTTACTTCACTTCTGTTTGCACATGGTTGTGCAAAATAGTTACATTTTCTTAAAATTGCATCTATAAAGTGATTCTAAATGTCATGGCAAAGAAAAATTAAAATTCTTCTGAAAAGGCAATGATGAAATCCTATGCTACTTGATTTCAACTTGTTTAGGCATTTTTCTTTTTTACTGCAGTGCCATTAGTCAGGTGAGTTAGTGGTTCGTTAATATTTTTTGCACCAGTGGTGGTACAAACATAAAACAGAGGGACAGTACCTGATCCAAAGAGCTTGATTTTATACAAAGCATATGACAGACAATGAAAATAATAATAATAATTAAAAAATCAGATAATTTTTAAAACTAAGTTAGTTGCCATGTTGTAACTATTCCAATAGCCATCTATCTAATAATTCGGTGGTAAGGGCTTTCCTTCAATGCTTGCTATTGGAGTTCTTAATAGGACACGTTAACAGAGGAGCTTAAGTAAAGCAATAGCAGGGAAAGCTATACTTTATTGTAATCTATTCTATGGATAAACAGAGAACCTATGTCTCCAGGGTTGTCAATATGACATCTTTTATAGGCATTAAATTTAATAACAGAAAAAATAAATACTCTGGCTGCATTATATGTGTATCTCTAATCAGTGATATGACTGTCATGGGATAGGTTTTTTTTTTTTTCTTTCTTTCTTTCCTTTTTCTTTGAACTTTGTTTTCTCAGAAGGAAGGTGAATTGGCAACTGGCTCCTTACAGCCTGAAGTTTTTTGCTTTCAACTCCTAGTGATATTTCTTTGCAGGACCTTTCAGAAGGCAATCTGCTTTATTTTCCACAGCCAAAACTACTACATTTGTATCTGCTGGAAAAAGCTAACTCTTCCTTGTCTCATACCCCCCTCTGAGATTAAGTGAGCTCTTTGGACCAGCTGACATCCTAGCCCCTTTCTCTTTCTGTTGAAGGAACTTGCACACAAGCTTCTCACTAAAGCTGTAGGCCATACATTTAGATCCTGAATGTCTTATTCAGAGTTCAGCACTGGTAACCTGTACTGGGGCTAAAGGTTGCTCATTAAGAGAAAGCAGTCACTTACAAAGCATGTTTTCAATAAAGGCCCAAAACACTGAATGAATGCTGGTGCATTCATGTACATTCATTCTGCACATGTACAGAGTTCACCCTTGAGAATTTTACAAGGCAGCTTTTATATTTCTTATTATGAAAAATGTCTGTGTTCCCTGTCTTGTTCTAGGGAACACAGACACATTTAAAAACAATAAATTAAAAAAAAAAAAAAAAATTGAGCATTGCACTCGTAACGTGTCTGTGAACAGAACTCCAAACACCCGGTCCCTTTTCCTCTATGTGCAGTAACATGGATAAAGAGATTTCATTTGCCCAGTATGTGAAACCTTTGTTCATACAAAAAGCTTCAGAGGGCTTTATCCTAGAATAGTTTCTGAAAACGCATTCCCGGAATTAGCAGTAAATATCAGAGGTAGTCCTCAGAAGACAGCTGGCAAGCACAGCACCAACCTTTTGCATTTCTGTGACATCTGAGAAGGATTCGCACCAATATTAAAGTGATAATTCACCATTGAACAGAGCGCGACTGGGGCATTCTAAAACCTGCCTGTAGATAGTGTCTCGATGAACTCCTCAGAGAGAGAGAGGCTAAGAACGGAGAAATTAACAGCTGGAGAAGCCACCAACAAAAGCCCATGTGATACCATACCTTCTTGATACAACAATGCTCAGAGGCCCAGTCTGTGCTACAAGGACTCCAGGAGTTTCAGTGATTTCCCCCATGGAATGAAGCCATCGCCATCAAGTAAAATGTGTATCGTGACTCTCAGTGCTTGATAACCATAGCTCTTCCCCAGGCCACGTGCTCCTTTCAGACTACCAAAATAAGCGTAATACCATATTTGTTCCCCTACCTCTAAAGCATAAGTGCAGCATGGAAGATGACACACAGGACTGACATGTAACTACGCAGTATGAAAGGATATTACTCTCAAGGTAGGACAGGTAATCTGTACCACCCTGCAGTGTTGTTAAGGCTTTCCTTGGAAGCAGTGACCTGAGTAGGGCCACCTTTTATTAACTTTGGTGAAAACCACAGATGGAGCGAACTAGATGGTGAGTCAACTCATGACTGTCACAAACAGTAAGTATGCAGACCTCAGCTGCATCTTTTCATGCCCCTTTCAATGAATCCGACAGTCTTCCAATGGATATGCTAATCTGCACACATGAATGGATTCTAGATTTATCAAACCATCTGCAGGGAAGGGCGTTCATTTAATGTATGGGAAGGAGAAAGACCTCAGAAAACATCATGTGATCACCATGTTGAGCCTCAAAAGCTGAATGATTTGCAGTGCTCACAAATTCTCACTAGTTACTCTTTTTTAAAACATGGGGAAGGAAAAAAGTCTAAATTTCATTTATGTCCTTTTAAACACTGAAGCTTGTCTGCCTGACATCCTGGACCTGGAGAGCTGTTCTGTAACCCCAGAAACTTTAAGTGGTTAGAGACATATAGCAAGACTGCTGGGTATTCCTCCCTCCAAAACCAAACATCATCTTATTTAAAGTACCAGCTGAGGTATACATATTTCTGAAGCCTGAATAAATATACAGGATGCTATCTGCCATTAAGAAATTATTAAAATCTCAGGGCAAAAAAGGGGTTCATTTTCTTTAGAAAATTGTTTTCCTCATCTCACCATACGTACTTCATTGAAGAACTGGTTGGGCACAGTGGCTGTTTCTTTCTCTCTAAAACTGCCAGCCAGTATCCAGAAGGTGCACATGGGGGAAGGCCATAGGCACTTACACTATTGTAAGCACGTATGTGATGGTTAGGAGCACAAGGCTTAGGATTTATAGCCATATTCCTTCTGTTGCGTGCATCATGGTGGAAGAAGAAAATGACTGCTAGGCATAACGTGAACACATATATGCAAAAGATCAAGAAGGAAGGGTGATGCAGTACCACAGAAACAAAGAAAGAGGACTATTTAAGTATAAAATTAAAGAAAAAGTAGACTTATTTCAGTTTACATCTTTCAGCCCTAGCATTCCCGATTGCTCCGCGGCTGCCATTTCATCATTGCTAGAAAGCGAGGAGGTGACAGTATCACTTCATGGATAGGGAGCAGCATTCAGTGTAGGAATAAAATTGTGAATTTCTTCTTTGTTTTGAGACTATGCAGCTGTCCCCCCGTGTTCTGCAACTCTACAGCTGCAGGGCTGATTTTCTTGGCTCCTAGCTGTTTGTTGATAGTTGCAACTACCAGATGCCAGATGCTTTCCAGACATTTATGAAGGGCAAATCCTTTCACAGGGAACTCACCATAGAGTAGATTTGCCTTTATTAAACTTCTGTGTTAAAGGCAACAAATGGAGTAAACTTTGACCTTAAGCAGCTCTTGCACCAAGAGTATTCGTTTTGATGCTTTGCCAACTTACTTGCAAGAAAAGGTAGAAGGCAAAGTAGTACATGCTGTGAAATATGTTGTAGCAGGTAAGTCATAACTACACGTTGCAAAAAAACTTTATTTGGATTTTTAGAATCATCTGATAATTAATAGGTAAAGTATGTGCTACACAAATCCAGTGACTCAGAAACCACTGTGGATTTCAAACTTCACATATGCAACCCTCTGAAAACAATCTCTTTTTTCACAGTAATATTTCAGCCAGAAGAGTTCTACTGACGTGGGTGTGTGGCAGATATGCTACGTTGCCTGGATTACAGTATACATTTTAGGCCATGCCTCCTAAATCCAATTCAGTGCCAACTGTTACTCACCTTGAATGCAAAGCCCCTCAGTGCAATTCTCCGACTCTTGACTCAAGCCCTCGCAGAACTTCCCTCCGTTTCTGGGAGGTGGCGCAATACATTCCCGAACTCTCAAATGCTCGCATTCTGGACTGCACACAGACCACTCACTCCACACCTCCCAGTTTCCATCCACTGAATAGGGAGGAAGAAAAAACAAGCATCATCACTGCGTATCAAACTAGTGTAGTTAAGAGGTCCTATCAAGAATACTTGTTTCGTATCTCTCCTCAGGTCACAGCAAGTAAAACAAAGTATAGTTCTCAGGAGAAATAAATACAGTTTTATCAGACATGAAGTTAAAATCCAGCATTAGAATGTACCACCTTAAGCGTGCAACGTGGAAGCTTTTAAAATAGCACCAGTATATAACGTTCTGCAAATACAGTCAATTAAAACTGCAGGAGGAAACATTTCCTTTGCCACCTAGCTATTAGCTTCTGATGTTTCATACAAATTCTACCTTTAAACAGGCTGAGGCCACATATTTTCCTACCAGAGAAATGATGCTGACATTTACTAAAAGAGCATAGCTGGCCTTATAGACTTCTAGCTAATGCTCTGAGCAAGACAACGGATCAATTGCTTTGCTGACTGATTTATAGCTGTCTCTGACCCTGTCCCAACTGAGAAGGGTTTCCACAGTTCCCTTTCTTTTTCATGCATAAATCAGATTGAAGAACAGTCGGATGAACTCAGAGACATATAGAGATAACATTAAGTTCTTTAAATCCCAGTTCAGGACATGTTGTATCTAAAAACTCATAAAGGCTAGAGGAGAGGTTTGCCAGAATCCAGACAAGTTATGCTGTGACTGCAGGCAAACATAGTCTCTAACTTTCTTTAGCTGTATATGTGAAACACCAATTCCAAAATCAGGTAAGGGAGGTTTCAGATGAACAAATGAGGAAATGTACAATGTCCAGTGATGTAACACCATACTTTGTGAATAGCATAAGCTCAATTTCAAAAGGTTAATATACTTGAAAGCAAGCTTTTGCAAGCTAAATAACACTTTCAAATAAAGTTCTCAGCTTAGGTTTCTGTGTTTCTAGCGTTACTAACATCACCTCCTCTTTC
>NW_009212341.1:111878-139560 GCF_000690835.1 Fulmarus glacialis
ACATGATTTTTCATATTGACCAGTTCCTGGTTTATTATTATTTCGTTAGCTGCAGTGTAAGTTAAAGCACTGACAAACCTGGCAGAGCAGGCCACAGGTGCTTGTGACTACTGCTCAGACCCTACAGCTCTGAGCTGTAGTCTAAACAAGGATGCAAGTATTTCCAATTTCCTTTTTGACCTCAGTGGGCTCTTCAAAGCACAATTGTCTACCTGGCATTTCAGACTGAAAGAGCTCTCCCATAAATGTGACATCCAAAGTTACTCCTTAGTAGACTGTGCATATCTCACCAGGGCAAAGAGAAGTGCAGGTAATTTTCTGCACTGACATTCCTTCACAAAATGCACCTCCGTTGAGTGGAGCGGGGTTGGTACAGGTCCGTGATCGCTTCTGCCAGCCTCGACCACACCGTGCATTGCAGTTCGACCACTCAGTCCATGATGACCAGCCTCCATTAACTGCAAAACACAAACACGCTTGAGGTTGTGGTAGGTGTGCTAAGAGACATCAAGCAACAAATCTGATCAGATCATTTCATTCAAAGGCAGAATTTTGTTTTACATTCTACAGGTAAATTCCAAGCTGAAGTAGGAGCATTGCTACCTATCAGTACACAAGTATATGAATGTTTGTTTTGGAAGAGTAATATGCTAAGAAGTGCAATGACTGAGAGAGTCTGGGAGGGAAGTAAAAGCAGGCACCTCAATTCTCATAAAGTATGCTTTTCTTAAATCATAAACAAGACTATTTTAAAAAGGGTAATTTAGGAATACTCTGCCTCCACCAATAAACACGGGAAGCAACAGGGGATGGTAATAAAGCAATGGTTCTGCACTTCTGTCCTTTGCTGTGTAACACTAGATTCACTAGTTAGTGCTTGGACACTGCAGTACCACAGATCCAATTAAGGCAGCCCTTCATGTACCTCCCTAGGCATGTGCTTCAGGGTTTCCTGATACAGGCAAGACTTATTTATGTGTTTAGCTTATAATTGGATCTTCTTAATATCTGGAGCAAGGATTGTTATTATTGACGTAACTTCTGGGAATCCATCACAAACAAAAACCTCATAATTCTGACCACTCTAAATGCAGGCATGATCTCAGCCTTGACCAACAGAACTGAAATTCATCCTAACAGGAAGGAGGTTAGCCATTTGGTTTAGAACCAGTTGTATGATATAAAGTACTCCAGCAATAGAAGCACACACATCTAAGTTTTTCCATAATTATCACATTTTCACTGACCATACACCACAACTGTCGCAGACGTGCTCCTTCTCTTGGCAACAATGTTGGCAGCCATGCAGGTATAGTTCCCAGAGTCAGACAGACGTGCCTGTCGAATGATGAGGTTGTGGTCTGCTCTGGTGTCAATGTTCTCATCCAGGTTGGAATCTATGGGCTCCTCATTCTTTAGCCATTCCACCTGGAGAGGGATGGAGCAGAGAAGAACATGAACTAGGAAAAGAAAAGATGGAAGCAGGAAATCTGCCAAATTATATTTCAATGATTTCATTAATAAATGTCATTGTGATCTTTATTATAAACATTAAGGTAAAAATGAAGCTAGGATGGGATTCCCAAAAAGGTAGACATTCACAAATTCAGAAAAGAAACTATTCCTATTCTGAAGACCCTAGAGCTTATTAACAAAGGCACACCAAATGAAATGCTAGGACATAATAAAAAACCAAATAACAAAAGAACAAAAAGAAAATGGCAAAGAGCTCGTTCAGAGTTGCAAGGGTGTGGATTATAAGGGAAATGTTATTTTTGTTCTACTGGGAGAAAAGGAAGGAAAGATGAGGAAGAAGAGGATAGGAGAAAAAAGGAGAACAATTAATCACACTTATCCTTGTGGTATTAGGTAGTTAGGAGGCTTTAATATTTAATCCAAGGAATCAAGAAGTGATGATAAAAAATACTGGATCATTCTAGTTGAATATATTTCATTTACCTCCTGAGTCTCTTCACCATAAGTAGTAAAGCTTGAATCTGAAAGCATTTTCTTTAATAATTGCATCTTATTATTTCCTCCATATTTGTTCTTGAATCTATACTGTGTATTTTGTTTTTATTTTGACTATTCATTTATTCAATTATTGTCCTATTTAGGAGAGCCCTTTTGGCTTCCCTAAGAGAATGAAAAAACGGGGAAAAGTCTGTAAACCTGTAAAGCCAAACAAAGGCACTTGATACGTTGGGCTAACGACCTCATTAATCTGATAGGGAAATACTTCCTTTGACTCAAGCAGCAGAAAGAGAGACATGACCAATGGAGATTAGCAGTCCAAGTGAAAGTCAGCTAATGATTGCCACTTTTTTTTTCCCCCTAAACCTCAGAAGGCGGCGGTATGGGCTAGTAACTTAGAAAGGCTGATTTTTATTCAAAGAAAATAGAAGAAAATCTCAACCGAGAGAGAATAAGAAATATTTAAATATATTACTCTTGATATACAGTGTTTTACATGTTCAAACAAATTGGACAATGATCAGTTAAGCTTTATAATATATTGGGATGACACATAATAAGTAGTATTAATTCCACTTTTTTTGAGAGAGAAACAGACAGAAGGATGAAATTGCTTGACATGTCACACAGTGGAAGAGTTAAGTCATCATAACAGATTCCCAGTTTACATAAACATTCTTAAGCCAGAGACCATTAGTATTTGTTGTCAAGGTACGTAAATACCATGAAATGCTGTGTATAATATATTTCAATAGATCTTCTCTAGTTCACCAACCAACATACCGCTGAGTATATGCAGGAATTATCCGCAAGGCATTTCTCTACTTGAAACGTTAAAAAAAAAATAGTTAAGGCATGGTAAGCTGCTGTTACAGAAATGAAAAATTAAAAATAGAAGCAGAATCAACAGATTCTATTAAAAGACTGAATAAATGTAAGTTATTTTAATAGCTTTTCTACCTGAAGGAGGTATGGCTGTACCCTGAAGTCAAAAACCCTTCTCATCTCAGTTCAGATGAATAACCTCATTTAGGAACTTGTGGAAGGACTTGGAACTTTGTGGTAATGAGCTTACGGATTTGCTAGCTACAGGCATTCATTAGCACACTGTTCTGCGCAGATGGTCTGCAATTTGTAGATTTTCCAGTTTATAAACAAATCTGCAAAAGCTGACCATCAAAGCCAATTAGATTTCATGCCAGACAGCAGGTTCCCCTTCCAGTAGCATCAGTCATTTCGGTTAGGTGTGTGACCGACCCATCCACTGCTTCTTATGTCCCAGCACCACAGCAGTCAGCTGGGAACTTACCTTGGAAAGAATCTAGGTCTGTGGCACTGTTATCCTACATGGTGACTATCAAATTAAATAAAGTGATTATTTTACACATCTGTCAAAAGAGGCATTACCTGAGTATGAAGTACATTATACATTTCATACTGAAAGTAGTTAAAAGGTTTTAGCTCTATATACTCTTTTCCTCAAACTGCAGTTAACCAAAAATGGTAACAAAGACAGAATGTCACCATCAGAGGTCACATTAAGCATTCAAGACATACCTGTCTATTTCTGCATTCTTATAAAGCTCTGGCATAATGCTGGTTTGTTTTGTTTTTCCTCTCAAATCTTAACTTTTTTTTTTTTTTAAAAGAATCTCTTTCACAAAAGTTTAAAGAGTTTTGGGACCACATGACTTTGTATGCTACAGTGCACATCAGAACAAACATTTAGAGTGAAGTTTCAAGATAGTGAGCGTCTAAGGTATGCCCTGTGACATCAAAGGAGGCAGTGCCTGGCACAGGTACACTTACTTAGGTAAACCCAGAGGAGACTTTTCGCCAGAAGTATTGTTAGGAGATGCAATTATGCTTTGTCCTGAACTTAATACACCCAGGAGCTTAGGCATCCTAATTTTCATTGCTAGAAGCATCCCAGGAAATCACATGGCTAGCATTCACACTCATTGCCTTTCATTCCCCAAGCTAAGTGACACGGCTGGCACTTTCACCTGTATCGACTGTAGATGGCCAGGCACAGCTCTGGGGCTGTAACCAAACAGCCTTACTAAATCCAGTAATGCTGAACTCTTCCCTTAATAATATCTCTTTGAATGTATTACATTTCCCTTTGGTCTGAGTAAGACAAGGAACAATCAAGTAACCCATTTACTCTTCAGTTTCCCTTCTGCAGTTAACTTCAATACTAATCATCAGACAGGGTTTCAGCAAAGAAACTTAGGAATGCAATTTAAATTACGGAACAGCAGCACTAGCATAAATCAAGTGACAGAAATTCAATGGTCGCAGTCAGAATTAAACTCACTTTATGTGTGGTGTAATGACAAACAGTAATGTTCAAAGAAATGACAAACGTCTAATATTACTAGAGTTCATTATTTCACAAGTATATATATGTAAATGTTGCATTTTGACTCTCATCAGGTCAGGGGCTTTTGCGGGGCGGTGAGGGG
The DNA here is from genome assembly GCF_000690835.1 of Fulmarus glacialis. Classification (NCBI taxonomy): domain Eukaryota; kingdom Metazoa; phylum Chordata; class Aves; order Procellariiformes; family Procellariidae; genus Fulmarus; species Fulmarus glacialis. The sequence continues at coordinate 116,321 of NW_009212341.1, forward strand.
GGGCAGAGCAGGGCTCAAGGTCCTCATTACCGTTCCACCAGCACTTCGGGCTATTTTTCCTGTAGGCAACTTTTCCAGGAGGCAGCGCACACTGATCCACTGTTACTGAGTCTAGGGCTGCGAGGCTTGGTGAATGAAAAACATTTACATTAATGCAAAGCATTTAAAAGAATGATGATCATGGTGAAGGGAGAACATTAAACAGACGGAACATAAACATGAAAGTGTTGAGAGATGTGCGATCAAAAGATGATTTGTAAGTGAGGGCATGCATTGCCTTTTGCATATCTGGAGGCTTGATGACACTGCGAATACTCATCTCTAATTCCAGCCTCCCCCTCCCGTGAAGGAAAAACAGACTTGCCTCAGCAGGCGAATGCTTGGGAGAGAACGAAGGGATGAATTTATAGAACAAACTGAAAAATTTAAAGGAGTCATGATGACAAAAGGTTGTTACTTGCAGTGATGCAACCTTTGGAGAAATTCAGCGCGCACATACATACACACAAAAACCAACCAAGCAAAATAAAGGCAACAAAGAAACCTACAATGTCTCCATACTGAAATGAGGCATGGTGTTCTGAATTGCCAACCTGCAATGCCTGAAGGGTAGACTCAAAACTCATTAGCATTTAACTTCCCTCGCTTTATCCTCAGTGGAGGTCATACATTTGCTTGTAACGCAATGAAGTAAGTTTTTTTTTAAGAATCAGTCTGACTGAAGATCTTAAATGTTTCTATCTTGAACTAGACTTAAAAACTGCTATAATATGCTATAAGTTTATACAAAGATACTTGATTTTTTTTCCCCCTGAAATTAAATCTGCTCAGAATTAAAATACCCTCATCAATTTCTAACAAAGGCTAATCACGTAATGATCTACAAAAGAAATGCAGGGGCAGATATGGATTAACTCAGCTACTACATATTGGGTGGCAGCAGATGAATTAGCATAATCATAAATTTGTTCCAGTTACAGAAAGCAATTATCAAAGACCAGCTTACAGCATTATCAAAGTAAAGTCCGTTAAATACACCATATCCTAGGTAGATTACGTCGGGAGTTAGCAAACTCTCTTTCTCTTGAGCTTATCCCAAGTCATCCATATTTCTGTCTCCTGTATACAACATTAAAACAGCCTGTCAGCTTCACATCACAGGAACACAACTGCTGTTTGAGTTGCTGCAGATGATGGAGTCTCACTGTGCTTAGTATGTGCAAAATAAATAACGTATGCATGTCAGCCTTATTTGTATATGTATCCGTACAGATGCTATGGACATACATCTTCCAGATGCCATATAGCAAATTCAAATGCTCTGGGGACTCGCAAATATCCATGCGAATATTGATGGAGGCAGGAACATAGCTGAGTTAGAGACTGTAGGAAAGCTCTGGCAAAGATTGCTACGGTTCCCTTAAAACTCTGCCCCTTTTATGGGTTACAGTTGTGGCTTCTATGGAAAACCCCAAAATCTCAGCTGCTTTTGAGCCTGGTAGCTGTATCACTGGGAGCATTTTATTTCCCTTTGACAGGCACTGTGATAGATACACAGATACCATCTGTGTAATTCAAGGAGAAAAGCTGACTAACTCCAGATGAGGAAATAACATTCTTCTGGCTAAGCATTACTCCTCCTTTGCCAAATTTGGGAGGGACGCTATACAGCTGTTAAACCTCCTGTAAGACTAAAGAATATTATTATTTGCAGTGATAGAAATTACTTTTTTCTTTGTTTGTTTTTAATACCAAGCTTATTATTTAAACCTTGAAGATGAGAGTAGGTCAGATATCAGTTACAGGCCTTAAATGATTCGATGCACTAAGAGGAGTTCATCAATTGCTCAATCTAATTTAAACATCCTGAGAGCTGGCTGCCCATGACTGAATTTTCTGTTCTTTCTAGCCTATGTTGTTTGAGACTATAAAGAGATTTAATACCCAACAGGAACAATACAACTCAGAGTTCCTGTGGGCACACATGATAATTTTGTAGGTCAGAAGACAAAAGACCTTGGTACTCCTCTTTTTAGATTATACTATCCTGCCCTTTAAATACAACATCTGACTTTCTCATGTGGTCAATAACCAGAGTACATATATATCAAAGATAATATAGTTAGAATGTCAACTCCTCTTGAAGAGAGAATCAATTGCTTTCTCGATGCAAGATAAACGCTTCATGATTTTAAGATAGGAAAGGTCAACACCTGACTTACAGCAGCACAAATGTTTCTTATAGCATGGTCAATTTACAGCTTTTAAATATTCTTTCTCTCAGATAGAGTAGTAAACACATCCATAACCTTCCTTTAAACCAATACCCACCGTTCATTATGTTCTTAGAGAACAAGCCAATATTTGTGTCTTTTGGATAAAACTGTTTTGTCAGTCCCAGATTCACTTAATATTTTAAATGTAAGTACAACAGACTAGTGTTTAGAAAGTATGGTAGAGAACGCAACGAATAAATAGGTATATTGCTGCTCGTGAGATTGCAGATAACTGCACTAAATACAACTCTGTTCTCTGATATCTTATACTTCCCTTGTAGCGAGGCAGAGACTATCTTTCTGTGAACCAGACAAAACCAGAAGTAGCACACCAAGGAGTGTAAACTTGCAAGTTTACAACTGACAACGATGGTAAATATTTCTTAGATATTTGGCCACACCTGACTAGACGTTAATTTAAAACCAATGAACTGAGATGAAGTGCTTTGTAGCCCCACATTTTGTCAGTGGCTCATATATTTCTCAAGCATTTTTTTGTTCTGATTTCTTTATTCTCAAATTTCTTCTTCTCCTCCATAAATCTGCCTACTCTAGCTGAAGGTGCACATTGTCTTGTCATTACTAACATTAGCTGTAACTTTGCAAGGGTCAGAACTCTACATCTGGTAATAAATACTACCCAAGAAACACGTTTAGTGTGAAGCTGTTAAAAATACCTATATATGTTAAAGATAAACGTAAAGATTCCTATGATACAGAGGACAAAAAAAGTGTGTTGGGGCACAGAAAGGGAAAAAAAGAGACAGATATCTTGACACATAGACCATTTAAAGAAAATGTAACAAGAAATAATCTGGAATGTAGGTACATTTTTATGTCTGTGTCCTTTGTCTCTAATACCTGTTTGACATATCCATCATCTGTTTTTTAATTAAACAATCCTCCCCCACAACTTTCAATAGAGTGCACATGAAATTTTGACCTGACAGAACCAAGCTATTCAAACCGACAAAAAGTCATTAAAACAGGTCTCTTAAAGATACCTTTTTGGATCTTAGTTCTTCTTACACTGCTGTAATAACAACTGCAGAACACTGAACGTTATCTTGAACTTGATTCCATTACCGTTTTTGCTGTGGCAAAATGAAGGTACTTAATTAGTTCAATACAAATAATACAGAGGGCATCTCTACTTGAGCTCTTAGCTCCTCAAGAAGAAAAATAACAGTTATATATACAAAAGAACTAGGCAATACCATATTTTCCCCTCTAGAATCTGACTTTGCATTAAAAAAGAAGGAAGAAAAAGGCTGAGAACTTCTAAAACTCAGAATATCTGATTTCTAGCTGAAAGTTTTTGGTTTTTAACTGGAGAAGAAAACATGTTTGAAGCTGATTTCTCTTCCACAGAAAAGTTTCTTTTTATAGAAAATGTTTGCAATAGATTCTCTTCCACATCACGATTAACAGCAGGTATATCAGGCTTCTGACACTTTCTCCACTGACTCTAGGAGCAAGCCTAGGGAGATTGTATTGCTAGGCTAACGTTAGCTTTTATGAATATTCCCGCCCATACTAATCAACTCAGGCCTCTGGCTAGAAAAAGTTCCTTCTATCTTATCATTGATTTAGGTCTCATATTCCCCAATCTTTAATAGCCTTATTAGAAATGGCTTTTTCAGTGACCTATAATGTTTAGTGGAAGAGAGAAAGATACATTCCTTTCAATTCCTTTCAGATGTAGCATGAAACTCCTATTTCCAAAAATTCAAGTGTGTCTAAGCTGGAGAAATCTTCTTTGATGTTACAGTTAGAATGGATGAGTATAGGCAGGGTAGGTGCTCCAATTACAGTAATGCATTAAGATAGCAGCATATCTTTGTTACAGTTTTATTTTGCTTTCTACCCTAAGACTCAAACAAATAAGTAGGAGAAGCCTCCATCAGCATAAACCATTGTGGGAGATTAATAAAAAACAAAAGCCAGTTTGCTGGATACAAACCACTCATATCTACCTTTATGATCACATAGTTATTTTATCAACACAATCAAAAAACATTAATCTTCCTTGCTAGGAGCCTATTGCTAGCAACACACAAGAAGCAGGTCAACTGTACCTGCTGCATTGTTTTAAATAAATCCACTGAGGGAATACTGTTACCAAATCGTTTAATCACAGTGCTGTCATACTGTTCTGGTAAGCATATTTTTCCTTCATTAGAATGAATATATAATCTCATTACATAAATCTGACACACTAACTTATAAATCAGCCTGGGCTTTTGTTGACTGTACTGTGGAAAGCAGCACAGGAATCTTCTCTTTCATAGAATCATAGAATGGTTTGGGATGGAATTGACCTTAAAGATCATCTAGTTCCAACCCCCCTGCCATGGGCAGGGACACCTTCCACTAGACCAGGTTGTTTACATCACTCTTTGAAGAGATGCACTCAGTTGTTGCAAGAGGATCATCTGAAAACTCAAGTGCTGCATGCTGCTAATGCACATTTTCTTTCTTATTATTTCACTTTATGTGACATGCAGCTAGTGTATTTGCTACATAAATCTCCAATAGCAAGGGAAGCCAAGAGAGATGATACTCACTCATGGCATACTATATACCATAGCTCATACTCTAAGCTATGTCCAGTTTGCAATGAGCATTTTTGTTTGTGTGCTTTAAAATCACAACCGAAAATTCATATTGCTGAAAAATCCAGAGGGGAAAAAGGCTAACATGGGAGGGGGTGAGTCAAAATAAAATTAAAATATGCTTTTGAATAAGTATAATGAGAAAGGTGACAGCCTGTATGTATATCTCAATTTATAATGCTAAAGATGGGCAAGGAGTTGACTCAGACATGCTATTTTAAAACATTGCTATAAAAATACATTGCTAAATACGCCATTGCTAATGGTACATTGTCTGATTGTTAAAGATACAATCAGATCCCAAAATAAATTTATTCCTATTTTTGGAGTTTTTTACCTCCATGCAAAAATTATGAATGAATCAGCATTAATAAACCCAAAGGTTATTATGTGGGGTTATATGGTAGTTTTCCAGCGGGGCAGTGCACACAAATAACTTGACTTAAATTATTTTATGGTAAGCAGAAATAAAGGATTTAGTTGAAACTCAAATCCTCGTCCCTTGACTATAAAGCTCAGCAATATAGGTGAGCAGATGAAACTCATCTAGAGCTCTTCTTTTTCTAGAAACCCAGAGTAATCCACAGGTCTTTTAAAAGTATGCAATGCACACTATATGTTTCTCAGTATTGTGAATAAGGATGGTTAGAAAGAAGCAAACAGCTAAAGGCTCCAGGGAGGGTGTTCATGGTGCCACACCATGAGGTTTGATTCGTTTTTGAATGCACAGACATTTGGAAAGTAATTATAAGTGCAGTTGATGCTGAAAAAACATTTTTAGATAAGATTATTGGAAATGATGTTTACAGTGTTTTGCTAACATGGCATCCTGATAGGCAGCATCACATTTATACCAAATTCTTAGAGATAAGAAAATCATCACAGAAAGCTTACAGTAATTGAAAACAAAGAGTACAAATAAAGCGATCTCTTCTCTTGCACTTCTAACTGCTTCTGAACAAACATCACTGCACGGCATTACAAAAACCCAGTAGTATCACTACCCATGCTTCAGATTATTGGTCTCAAGAAAATTGAGAAGAAAGGTCCAAGTCTTTGAAAACTGAGTGTCAGGAGTGTTGCTCAGATAGCCCACTAGTAAGTGTGAATATGACCCTGCCTAGAACTATCGTCTCTATTATTCGCTTTCAGTAATCATATCTGAGATTAGTTGGTTAGTTGTCATTAGTTGGTTGGTTGTGTCGCCTCCTCATCTCGATTATCACAGCAACTTCTGTACTCCTGTTCTGTACATTACAGCAAACAAGGCTATAATTTTACTATTCTTAAGAGTTATGGGGAATCATTAATACATAATGTTGCTCTTTTTTGTTAGTAGCCATCAGATATGATAATCTCAAGAATGTAACTGTGAGGTATTACTAACAGAAACATCCTTTAGATCCATTAATTAATCATCTTTTTCTACACCCTGGAAAAAGTATTTAACTCAAACACTATAAAGAAATAGTTGTTAGTTAAAAAATGTGTAACGTTTATGCTGCATCACCAGATGCATACTAAATACAACTGAGCACCAGAATCGCAACTTACGACTTTCTCTTAAAACATTGTTTGCAATTAAAAAAGATGTTGATCTATGTCCAGAGGTAAAACATTCTCTAAACCTTTAATGTTACAGCATTTCAGTTTCACAGTAGTCTAATGAATTTATTCCAGATGATAAAAGGACCAGCACAAGTATATTGCATCAGCAGAATCTGAATAGAGAGTACCCTCACTACATTAAACATAAAAGGCATGTTGTAAAAAAAAAAAAAAAACCCACACAACTAGAAAGTGCAGTAACAAATATGACTGCTACTTTGAAGTTATTAAAGATACTGAAATTGATATCTACCAGTGGGTGTTTCCTCATACCAGATTGGTTGCGTATCAACAATCTTTTCACCTCTGAAACAGCATAATCTTTTTTTTGAAAAGGATGTAAGTTTTCCCCTTCCTGTGAAGTTAAGAAATCTATCTATAAGAGGGTAAATTTTCTTCTTAGAAGCTTATGTTTGTATCTCTAAGTGGAGCTCCCAATAACTGCTGTAGGACAAAACACCATATAATTATTAGATTGTACTGCTTTCCTTTTGTCCCATTGTGATATACATCAAGGTTAGTCCAGCTGCATTGTACCTACATACATACGCACATATATACATGTCTCTATACACAGAGAAAGGAAAAAATGTGTTTGCATTAGGAGTACATACAGTGTGTGTGTTGGTGATGGGATTCAGGAGATAGATGTGTTTGGAAATCCGCGATTAAACCAAGATTTGGATAGGAACAGGGAAATCATAAGTATCTTAGCAAAAACTGAACATAAGGGCATGTACACATCTCCTTTGCTTGTGGGAGAAGACAAGTGGTTGATCAGAAAAGATCAACATATTTGGGGACTTCTCATTTTGCGAGGGAGACAGTTGTTAGAGGAGCTTCCTTAGACATAAAAGGAAAATTCAGTTGCACAGAAATCACAAAAATAAAAAGAAGAGCAAGAACAGCTTCAAGGGTGATTAACAGACTAAGGGGGGAAAAAAAATACTATGAGCACATGAGTTCATCACAAGATACTCACTTTCTAGCAGATGACATTTGAATCTGCACTAAAGTGTAGTAGATACGGAAACACTTTACTCCGAGGACATCTTGCGTTTTCCCCTCTCGCCTCTCCCCTTCTTGATTAGTGCAGTAGTCACAATTAACAGTAAACCAGCTGCTCTTGCTCTGACTGTGAGAGTGCAATTTAGCAAACCGGGTGCTAAGGTGAAAGGATCAAAAATCACTAATGCAGTCTGTTTTACTTCATGCAAGCTGTGCCCAAGAGATGGTTTTGTCCTGGTTAGTAGCAGTGCTCTCCCAGAACCCGCACTCAGTCTAGAACTGACTCCTAGCAGATTGTTCCTTCCCTCACTCAATCCTCCCTGCAGTTCTTCATGCACCTTCCTTCTTTTGCTCCAGCACAAACTGTACCATATGTTCCTGACATCTTGAATTACTTTGGCTAGAAAAAAAACCAAAACCAATTCTAAGAGAAGTTTTCTCTGTAGCTTTGAAGACGTCATATATCCTTCCTGCCTGTTTCTGAATGCATAAAATCAGGAAGGTTTGAGAAATGCTCTGCCACACTTCTCCTTCCCAATGACCCTTGCATCTTTTCGTTTCACAATACTCCCTGAGCAAAAGATACCATGATTCTGAATTCTAGCTGCCCACGTGACATTGTCAGGTCTTTGTAAAAGTACATAAATACACCAACAATCAGAGGATAATACAGCCTTCTACCAAATAGATTTGATCCTTCAGCTCACAAACCTTTGCTTTCAGCATTCAAATTCAGAAGTTTGAATCCCACTGAAAAGGGAACAAAAGCAGCTACACGTGAAAGTATTGTGCAAAAGTGCTACATGCTCTTCACAGACTCAGAAATACAGCAGGTCCGTTGTATAATAAAGTTGTAAGTATCAGGAGAAGATTGCCAAACATGCTGAAGATCTAACCTTCAGGAATCAGGGACAGAAAAAACAAACAAGACCTCTAGGCACTAACACAGCACTAAATAACCGTAACAGTCATTCAGCAATAGGCCAGTATTGATAAAGCCTCCAACTACCTTATTCGGTCAAAACGTACACCACAGTAAAGTTTCCAAATCCTTGTAGGACTCTTTCACGCAATTACCTTTATTATTTATAATTATAAACATAATGATAAACTCTTATAACTTATCCTTTCATGTTCAAGCATTCAAAATTAAGAACATTAAGTACCAGAAAAATATATGCCACTCCAAAACAGGACATCAAAAAAAGAAAAGCCCCAAAGCACATGTCTTTATAAAAAGGAATTATCTATTCAGGGGAACTACAAAGTTATTTCACTTTCTTTTTTTCCCCCCTCATTTTTGCAATCTAATTCAGAAGTGTTTTGCTCCAGCATTTCTATTTCATGACCTCAGTAGCTCCTGAGGTATACTGATTTACTTAGAACAGAACAAAATCCCAGAAGGAAAAAAAACATTTTTTTCTACTGGAGGAAACACAGTACACAGTTAATTTGCTTGCATGAAATCCAGCACATATACTCATTTTGGAGAGAACGTCCAAGGATTTTTTCAAATAAAGGGTATATGTGCAGGAACTAAGATGCTTCCAATAGCTGCAAAATGTACAAAATCAGCAAAAGAGGCACCTGGAGATATCCCTAAGGAGACAAGAAGAGAGCTGACAAATGCCATTGTTTCAAGTAATTGGTACAGGTGAAGAAGGGTACAGGTAAAAAATGAAGTGACAGATTTAACGCATTCAAACAGCACAATGGCAGAATAATGAAGAGAGGAGTATAATCTCAAACTGCATGTTAGGATGGCAGAAGGCAACTAATGCAGTGTAAGTGTTCCTCCTCTCTCTAGTGGCTGGTCTAAATGGGAATAAAAAAGCTATAGCGGCTTCCAGCTAAAGGAATAGCTCTCCACTGCAACTTGGTAGAGTTCTGCGTACTCATGGTAAAGTACATGAGTTCAAACCATGCTAAATACCTCTGAGCTTGATTTCCAAGATAAATCATAGAACATGCTTACCTGGAACTTAATTATTTTTTCACTAAATGATAAACACATATCAGAAGCAGGGTTTCCACAACATTGGTATATTGGGTATTTCTTCTGGCCAGCAGGCACACCAGTGATGAATGACTGGTCCAGTCAAATAGACTGCATCTTAGGCACAGGTGTGGAAGCTAAATTTAGGTGACAGCTGTATTACAGAATGAGAACAAGCATTGATCTAACACACAGAGTGTCCAAATAAATAGGTCAGTTTTACGCAGATCTTATACAATCTATGACTCCCTGAGATTGCTCGCACATAATGCAAGGTATTTTGTATATAGAGAGGCTATGTATATGTTAGCCTATGGAGATTGGCGGGTCTTTTATGATGAGCTTGAAGAATGCGCAGCAACAGTGAATACATGAAAAATGCTCAGGGCATCCGTACAAGAAACCACTTAGAAATTCCTCTTGACTCAAATACTCATTGTTAATGCCACAGTTTAAAACAATATAAGACAGTCAAAGTCTTAAAACACATAGTATGCGGAGGCTTAATAGCCAGCTAAGTGTGGCTCATGCAGCACACCTGGCTGACCTTGTTTGCTCATTCAGGTATGGTTTGAAAGGGATGTTTGTTTGCTGGTCAGCTGTCTGCAGTGGAAACAAGGACAAACACTAGAAAAAAAGCATTGCATTGGTAACATGGGCTCTCCGTAACATTTCAGAGTTGCCAATGTCCAAAAAAGAGCATACAAAATATATCCAGTTCAATGTTAAATAGCTTAGCAATAAAATTTTTTAAAAATGCAATTGTAACAAAACAAAAAGAAAAAAAAATAAACTCACCATTAACCTAAGTTGCACAACCAGATATCCCAATTCATGTAATTGGTTGTGTTGCCCTGAAATGTATACAGCTAACAAAACCCACCAAAAATATCTGTAACATATTTAAAAGACTCACAGTTCTATGCAAAACCATGTCCTTTTTATTCCCCGCTTACACAGAATAACTGTGAAATCTAAGGCTTTTTTTTTTTTTTAGCATATTGAGCAATAGCATTAAAGTGGTTTTTAAAGCACTGATAATCACAAGCCTTTTTTGCCTTTGAAACCTGTTCTTTGTTTGAACCTTTACAGAATATTACTCCAGGCTCTGTACTCTGTGTATTTCAACTGCTGTTGTAATACCTAATCCATGATCTAGTTTGAGTAAAAAAAAAGTTTGGGGGATTGAAGATGAAGTACTTTAAGAAAAAAGACAGAAAGATAATACCGACACAGACATTTCTCTCAAAGACAACAGGTGATGAAGGGAAGGAAGGAATACTAGGTTTGACCAAAGATGAAACAGCATATAAAATAAACTAAATCTTGATTCTGTTTTTGTGTTGTCCATGCTCCTATGAAGCAGTCACAGGCTTAAACAAAAAGGCTTTAATTCAGCAGATGTTTTATAGAATAAAGAAGCCCTACATATTATTAGATTGTCATGTTCTGAACACAATCAGTCCAGACCAGCATGTCATGTATTATCCATAACAACAGCATAAAGTATGAAAAATGGAAATGATGAAGTTGCTCTTAAAAGCAGCTAAAAATCTAAACTGAACAGGGCACATTTGTGTGTCTGTGTGTGTTTGTGTGCAATGGAGAGAAATGGCAGAATTTTAAAACGCAGAGCAAATAAAATTGGAGAAGAAATTACTAGAATAATTAAATGAGCAATTACGAGTAAGCCGCCGCATCGTTTCAGTAGAATAGAATCAATATTTAGAGGTTGTTCTGTTTCATTCGGCAGGGTATGCTGAGAACTGATAAACGGAGATTAAAGTAATTTGATACTTCTATTACTTGAAGGTAATTTGATACTTCTAAAATCTGCAAGGACTCTTCAATGGAATTTTATGTTCGAAGTGGGTTCAAAACTGCTTTGTCCACACACGCAGCTATTCAGTTTCATTAGCCTAGTAACTGCTGCTTTAATCTGTAGCATTTTTCACCATACAGTGTTGGACAGTGTCCAACAAAAAAATCTGAATTTCTTTGGATTCTTGGAGGAGTAACAGAAAAAAAGTAGTAATGATGTACATACCTGGAACAAATACTTATTTTCCCCCTAAATGAATAATTGGTCCTCAGTCTGCAAGTGGTGCTGTAGTTAACAGAACCTTCACTCCCCAAAGACAGACTTAGACAATTAAGTCTATGAAAAATCATGATCTGTTCAAGGATTCACACAATGTGGCTTGACTCTGGAAATGTTTCTTGCATTCATATGTGTGATGACTTCCAAAGTGATATCTGTACTTCGTAATTCTTTACTACTTTATGCCAAAAGTGATCTTATATACAATTCTACATGGAAAACACTCATAAGTTAGATATTTGTGCAGTTCTTAACATCTCCAGAAAATGCTGTGGGATATATGTGAATTGTCATTAAAATGTTGCTTCTGGAATACGGGATTTTTTTTCTCCTGAAATGTCAGTATTTTAAAGATATAATTCATAAACAGCAATACCATAGAGTATACATACCACTTCAACCAGAATTTTAAGATCTTCTATTTGTCAGCTGGCTGTCACCCAAATGACCTGAAGGTTACATATGCCCTACTCTAAGGGTAGCCCTCAGAAGAACTTATTAATCATTTTAATACCTTTATAGCTTAGAAGTCTGACCTACTAACATCATAATGTAGCATGCGCTATTTCAAGGTGAATGTATCTGTTTAGAGACATTAGCAATTACCATTAAACTTGGATTTGTAATATGACCAATTTCTTTTCCAGAAACAATACTCCTCATTAACAGTTTGGAGTAATCTTCAGTAGAAGGCTGAAGATCTGAACTGTAAGACAACATTCCCTCCCGCAGAGCGGGGGCCTTTAGAGACCTTAGAGTGTTAACAGCATGTGTGCTACCAACTACAGAGAGACAGTCAGGGGTTCTGAAATGTTGAAACCTACTTTTCATTACTAAGAGTTAAGAATTTGCACAATTCCTTCACAAAGTAAAAGGAATTTATGTCACTGTTCCAAACACAATGTCATCTAATTTTGTCATGTCTAAGTTAACTATTAAATTTCTTACAGCTTCCCATAACTTTATGATTTTAAAAATGTGAATGTCGGCTGCAGTGGTTGCTTAAAAGTAAAACCAGTCTATCGAAGAGTTTACATGTAGATAAATAATCATTGAGACATATTGCACATACCCAAGCTCAGTCTTGAAAGTGGAATGTCGTCAGTAAAAAATGAAACACATTTATTGTATTTGTAACTAACGTAGCTTAAAAGTAAGGCAAATATTGATATTCCAGACACAAGACCCAAGATCTATAACTAACTGTATAAAATGCATGCTGTTTGCATTTAGTAATCATACTCTGTTTTCTATAACTAGAAATAAGATTCATTGAAGACTATAATTCACCAGCCTTTTTTGCCATAGTGTTTTACTACAATACCATTATCCTGCCATATTACATTTTACTGTATGTGTACAAGTCCCATAAATACACAAGCCTATGTAAAATAGGCAGCAATGACTCTCACTACTTTTGGAATACTTGCAGCTTTTGAATTTTATGTGAGTTTCACATTTTGTTGATGTGTTTGCAATAGAATATGTACTGCCCAGAAGAGAAATGTTTTTACATTTCCATTAAAAACTATAGCAGTAAATAAACCATCAGAACTCATGCAGATATTCACTGGAACATCTACAGCAGTCCATTAAAATGTCAAAAATCTGTGTTAAACATTTGAAAAAGTAGCACTGGATACAGCACATTTAAAACTTAAATATATACATATATTAAATGATGAAGATATTTTAGAGTATTCCACAAGCCTCTGCAGAGCACTCAACACAAGTTTATACTCATCAGTAATAGTTTAGCACAACAGCTGCCCATTTCTTACAAAAAAAAAAACCCAAAATCAGACAGTAGATGTAGAAAGAGCTGCAAGTTGCTACTAATGCTCAAATATGAGCTATTCAGAGATTTAGTCTCAGAGAGTATTTATTCATAATAAAAGGGATTTAGAATAAATTTTAAGGTCAGCTTCTGCTCAGATTTGCACCTCATGCATCACAATGGACTTCAATACTGTTACCCATCAGACATTTCTAGTTGGGAATTGGGTCCCCTGAGCTAATACCATATTCAACACAAAACCACAGGTGTCACATTTAGCAGCATAAGAACTGCAGCATTGTTCTAGTAAAGACGAACAGACTCTAGTAAGCTAAAGATTTTTTAGTTTTGTTTTTATTTATTTGAAAGCCTGAGGTTTATAAACACTTATCTCTAATATCATGGTTTATATTGCACTTCAATACAAAGGGACTGACATTTCTAAGAAACAGTATCAATCTACAGTAACTACCAATGATGATAGAAGTTGTTAAATTCACCACAGGCCAACTGTGTGCATTTCACTGGCAGTTTTAGAAGGTGCTCCGTTTTACAGGACTATCAGTTTCACATCCTTCTTCAAATTTAAGATATACTAAGTTCACATTAAACACAGGTCTCAAGAAGGTGATAGAAACTCGTTCTGATGGTTAACGTCAGTACAGAATATGGAAACTCACTATCCAATTAAAGAAACATTTAAAAACCTGATTATTAAGTCTACTGAATTAAACAGGACAACCCATGACAGCTTGAGAAATTTAAAGCCCTTTTTCACTGGTGGAAGATTCAGTAGTAATATGCCTCCAACATACCAGACCACCTGTCCAAAATAGTGAAAGGAACTTAAAACCAGCTGTCTAAAAAGATTACTAGCTACAAAAGCAAGCACTTTTTTTGCTCCTGTACCAAAAATAATTAATATTTTACTCTCTGAAGCACTAATAAGGTAGAACATATGGAACAGAGATTATCCTAAACTTAATTAAATGTGTATTGACCAAGTATTTTCCAGGTTACAGTTCAAGACTGGTTTGACAACAGTCACGGGGTGCAACATCATGCCTATCAAGAACCAGGCAGTAAGAAGGAATTACCATCAGTGAACTTGAGAGGATGTTATAATTTATTCTGTTTGCTGACTCTGTCTATTAGTCATATTGATGCCAGATGCTACACCTGAGCTGGTACAGAGCTGCATAAAATGACAGAATCAAGTTGTCCACATTCTTCATTGTTTCACTTTGAAAGTAAATGATGGTGTCACTGAGAGGCAGTGACTCCAGCGCTCAGTATGTTCTTAAAATTAATAGAAAGAAAAATAACCTTTGGCAAGAGTACAGGAAAACTCTAAGGTATGATTAGCGTTACCAACCTGCCAGCATTATGGATATGAAATCTTACCAAAGTTGCATTATATAGTCAAGGTAATAGGTATGAACAGCACTATATCATGTTAATGGCAGGACTGTAATACATAGAAAATAGCAGTACAACATGTATTTCTCGAGGATGAGGGCTTAATACCCGTTTAGAAACTCACAGCTTGCATCTCGATTGCTTTGCACTTTGTGTATCGATTTAAAGCTGAGTTTTGTAAAAAGCAGCTGGGGGACCTAGCTGGCTGGCTGGCTTAGGGACCTAGACATGTTTAACTCCTTTAAACATCTTTGTGAACCTACATGCAAAGGGTTACAGAATCTTAGATAATGTGGTAGCATCTAAAACTCTTATCATTAGACTATACATGCCATCAAGTGCAAAATCCCACTGTAGTTTCCTAGCCCCGCAATCTGAACCACGCAAATGCTGTTTTACACCCATAGGGGCCCCAGAAGAAGCCAGCTTTATACTGAAGGTGAACAAAAGAAAAAGGACCTCAAAGAGTAGATGCTTTAGAGAAGAATTATTTAGATGCAGAAGGAGGAAGGAGGAGAAAGTATTAAACAGAATGAAGGAGAGACTGAAATTGCTAATTCTCAGCATACACACGAAGAGCAGCAAGCTTGTCAAATGCAGCAAAAAGAAGGATCTATTTCTGATGTCTTCCCCCCCGCCCACCCCCAAAAAGAAGAGTTTCAAGAAACTGAAGAGAATGCAGACTAGAGAAAAACTATTTAAAGAAAGAATAAAAGTAAAGGTCAGCTGAGAAGATAAGGAAAGAATATGTCAGGAAACTCACTTGAGAAGATGTATAGGAGAAGAAACAAAAGGTCTTACACTCTATAAAATGGAGCACTGCTTAAAGAAATCAGAATTACACGAACAGAAAGCAAAATCAATCTATAGCACTTGTTGACTGAACCACACACTGAAGCTCTGACTTCAGCATATTACTACTTGTGTGATCCCAGGATGGACTGCACAATTGCCTCTTGATAACCTTTTTCCAGGATTGGGATGAATGAAGAGAAAATGCCTGAGAACTTGAGAAGCAGGGGTGGGGAAGTAAACAGAGAGACTACTGAACTACATTAGGCACTATGCAACACGTCCTCTCTTTTTTAAAACAGGCTAAGCTATGCCTCTTTTGCTCCAGCCAGTCTTCATTTCACATTTTCAAGACTGAACTGTAGCCATTTATAAGCCACGCACAGGACTTAAGAGCCTTGGCTAAAGCTGAATGCCGAGCTATAGGTTAAGGATGTGATCTAAAAGTCATCTAAAACCAGTGTAGTACTTTGTTGGTGTGAGACAAAGGAGTGCACCATGAATAACTGCTGTGTCTTCCTAGGAATAATGCAAAGTAATAAAATAAACTTACACAACAACAATAAACAAGTGCAAAACATACATACAGAAAACATAGCACTGTGCACTGGAAAAAAACAATACAACCCAAGTATGAGAAGCACTTTACCTCAATAACATGATGAACTTTTAATAGCAGCTGAGGCTAGTCATACATGGGGCTGGCTGCCCACTAGGACAAGAATCTGCAGATATACCTGATGAATCGATGGGCTATCTGAGCTCACAGAGCCTGGCGGGTAGCCATGCGCTAGCCCAAGGTGTTACCATGACTAGACAGGCATGTAGTGCCTCCGCTAAGCTAAGCTGCTCTGCACCAGACCCCATATTTGTTTAAGCTGCAGTAATTTTTTTTTTCTAATAACAGAAGTTAGTCTGTGAAAGGAGGCTACCAGTAAGTCAGACTAGCAGATAATGCAGCCTGAAGAAATGCATCATGTATTATGTCACTGTCAAATACACTGCTTTTAAAAACATCTTTTTAATAGAGTAAAGCCCTTCTTCCCTTCACAAATTTCCTCAAAATATTCCCGAAATAATAAGCTGTATATAGTGAACAAGATTAGTCTTGTGAAGAGGTGCAGATAATAATCAGTACCAAGGCTAAAGATGTTGCTCTGGCAAACTCAATATTCAACTCCACTTCTCCTCCATTTTCTGAGAGGAGAACTCAGCCCCCCCTTTCTTCTCATTTTCATCATGCCAATGAAAATCAGAAGTACCTCCTCTGATATCCATGAAGTGAAACAGTCTCAGCAATACAAAAATTGGGTCCAGAGATCCAAGCCCAAGGTAGCCACCTAGCATCAGAGTTTAGCCGATTCCTATACTATACAACTGCCTCATTGCATACACTCCAAGCTAAATGAGGCCTCTATTGCACACAATTAATAAACATATCTATGGGGAGAATCTGTTGTGGGGATTGAAAGCCAGAACTGTCTCTTCCCTAGGCCAACTCTGCATCAATAGTGAAAGAAATGGCTCTGGTGCCATCAAGCCTGTGCCAGCAGAGACTCTGTTATATTTAAATCAACATTTGCCACAGCAGGGGATTATCAGATGCTCTACTAAATGCTGGATTTTCTTTTTTATTTTGATGTTTAACTCCTAAAAAACTGAATTTATTTGGGTTGGGTGCTGATGCCTGCAAGCACAGCTGCTCACCAGCTCTGTTTTGCTTGCCATGTGAATGCATGAGAAGAGGATTTAAAACCTTTTTCCAGTCTGCCTAGTCAGGATTTGGGTTTTCTTACTCTCTTACTGCTGTGGTAATGCAGTACCACATTAGAATGCCCCAAGCCCTCACCTCCCAAAGCAGAGATATGCAGAATTTTCTCATGTTCCTTCTTCATAGAGGCGAACTCTGGAGATGGGAAATCTGCTAACAACGGCTGCAGAGACAGAAATACAGGCTGAGCTACAGAGTGACTGAAGACAGATGACCTGGACCTGCACATAAACTGAAAGGCAGCCCATTCTAGGAGCAGAGCCATGGTGCTCCAAGGGATAGTACATGGTATTACCATATTTAGAGGTAGGTGCCTGTCCTGCCCATACAGAATTCAAAATAGTTTCATAATTTGTGAAGGCTGTCTAAAAAACTATTTGAAAGGGTAAAAGAATAGGTAATACCTCAGTTACTCGGTTTTCTTGACTGCTGTTGCTACATGAGGTTTTATTGTTAGTAAAATCAGGCACATTCAATAGTATTTCATGCACAAGAGATGGACTTAGGCTCCATGAAGAGTGTAATCAAATTCTTGGAAAGAGAATGCAGATTTAGAGAGATGCTCCTTTATATGTCTTTTACTTAAGACTAGGCTGACACAAGCAACTGAAATTTGCTGCTAAATGAATCAAGACAGTACAGTACATTTCAAAGGAGCATTAAAATCAGTGCTTGCCTCAGCAGGATTTGGTGCTCCCAATTCATGCCTGTATAACATTAAAGCTGAATCAGAATACTGCTGTTCTTTATTTGTAATCCTCCTTGATTGTTTGCTTTCACTAATGTGTTATTCAGCTTAAAGACTATTTACTAAACTGTATGAGCACGCAGAGCCTTGACAATGTCACATGAGCTTCCATTCTTTGTGAATTAATTTATACAAGCCAAGTTTTAAGCCATATACAGTTTATATACATTTAATCTATGGATCCAAACCTTTAACCCATATTCTCCTAACTGCTTTTATACGTATTGTGTGCAGAAATTAATGCATATAAGCAAATTTAATCCAGGTATTTTTATTGCTACTGGTGATGAGATATGGAAGCCTTACTCATTCTGGAACAGATGGTAGAAACAGAAATTTCTCCCAACAACACTAAACTTATCTAGAGGAATTCTCTCTAGAGACCCTCTCTGTCAGGTTTGGTCTTGATCGCTGTATGATCTCTGTGTCCCACCCCAAAAATAAATTTAAAAAAAAAAAGGATTAGAGGCACTATTGGCAAAGATGCTGACTGTGATGACAGCCCAGGAATTCTCAGATGTGGACCTCTAATGCTGCTATCCCGTTAAACACTTTTTCCTGCACAAAAGCACAGTAAGGGATTGCCGCTGATGGCACATAATGGCATAAATATGCCTGGGAAATGCGGATATATTTAGTAACAAGTACCTCTGCCTACCAAGAACTGCTGAGATCCACTCACTCAGTTTTAAACAAGGAAACATTAGCAGTGGCTAAAATCACTTAGGTGAAAATATTTGAGGAGTGACTAGAAATGTGGAAAGGAATAGTGGGAAAGAAAGGCTCTCCCTCCTGGTAATTCCAAGGAACGTATGATGTCAGCCATCACTAGAAAATATCGCTGCTTTCTGCTCCTTATAGGACTAATGACAGGATTTTTCAGATTAAGCTATGGTGTAGATCAAGAACATTTACTTTTAATGCTTCTATCCTTAGATTTAAGAAATCTTCAGCACCTCTAAGCTGCAGAAAAACAATTCCAGAGATGAAGATTTATATTCTTGATAATGGGGCAGGCTCACATAAATAATTGAGCTGAACTTAAATTTCATTCCAGTTGTAAAGTGTCTGCCTCTTACTGAGCTGCATTGCATGATTAGAGGTTTGACTATATCAGTCATTCATAGCCATTGTCAGAAATAAATTGCTAGATTAACTTGTTGACTATGGCAAGCACAGAAAATGTGTGCTCTTTGGGAAAATAATGTTCCTGAACTTCTGCACTTGATGGAATAATCAAAATCTTCCCAAGGGATTCAGACGGATATTGGCACGGTAACATGAAAGGGGCTGGAGCGTCCTATCTATTTTGTTTTTGGTTTGCATTTCCAGGTCCATACTGAGCATGGATTAAAAAAAAAAACAACCAAACAAAAAAACAACAATGCCACAATTAGCATCTATTTTGCATCTAATAAAAGAGAAGACAAGCTTCTTTGTCTGTAGTTATTTCAAGCCTTAGGGCTTCATCCAAACTCTAACGAAATAAATTCTTGGATCAGAACCATAGATTTGTTGCCAGCACTGGGTTTTGAAACCTTCTACACTTCTCAGTACCCACATAACAGTTATTGAGCAAGACTTACTGGCTATCTCAGTTATTTCTCATCCACGTTTAACAGGGCAGGTCATCTTTAACTTGAAAATACCAAAAGAGTTCATAACCTCAAGCTTACTGCCACAAACCAGAGCCATTACTTATTTGAATCTGGTACCCAGTTTCTAAAGACACGGAATTATTTCCAGCGGACTGTTTACCTTGATGAGCATAGAATTAGCCTTGCATCCTGAGCCTTTATGTGAAATTTTATTGTCCAAAGCAAGTATGACCTGTTAAGATTTACAGGCTTTATTAGCAGCAATAACAATTTTACAATCAACATCAGTAAATCAGGGTTTATTGAGAACTCTACAATTTTATCTGTAGAAAGCAATTAAAATGTCAGGTTTTCATTGGATATAATTCCTAACTTTCATAAAAGACAGATACTTTGTTTAATTGTTGAGTGTAAAGCAGTGTAGTTCAAATAATTCTAAAATTCTCAGTAAAATTCAGTGCTGACTGAGAATCATCATTTTTTCCCAAATGGCTGAATTCCAACAAAGATAGCATTTTTGGCTATTTAACTATACAGAAATTGGAAAACAGTCAAATGTATGCAATCAGTTCAGCAAACCGTACTTGTTGGGTAAAAGTGTACCTATCATAATTTGTTCCTTTTGGTCTCAAAGCAAACACACGGATTTTATATAGTTTTTCACATGAAAACCTTCTGCTCACCTTTAAATGCTACATTTTTAGAATCAGTATCAAAACCAAACTGACATACATGGTAGCATACTCTTCAGACTATGAAAATAGTCAATGTAGAAAAATGTACTATAATCTCCTAAGGAAGGTACTGGATCCTTACCACATTAAAGAACGTTCCTTCAGTGAGCATACAGTGTAATGCAAGACACAAGGACTACTTGAAGGCTACAAAGTTTTCAGAGTGTGTATTAGGCAACTAAACAGAGAAAAAAAGTGTTGGTGGGTGAAAGAGAGCTGAATCCACAACCAGCTTTGACTAGAACTGGTTAGCTTTTGATAGTGCTTACACATTGGACAGAAAGAGACCTAGAGCAGTACGCCTGGAAGGGAGAATGGGGGAAAGAAGAGGAAGACGACCAGAATTAGAAGGCACTGGACAAGGCAGAGTTCCTCCATGAAAACTGAGCTCCCAGCTCCCCAGGCTGACACACACCACCAGGACTGCAGGTCAGGTATATTCCCACAGCCAAGAAAGATATTTTGCTGTCAAGTAGTGGCCACGTCACTCTTCATTTCATTTTGTAACTGCTTGTTTCCAGCCTTTTTCCTTTGCACTCTGCACTTGATTTTGGGCATTTTATTAATAAACGTTCACTTGTTTTACTATAAAAGCTGTCTAATTTTGTGGAACGAGGGGAAGCAGGGTGAAAGGAATAAGTAAAGTGGAAATTTTTACCACAGAGATAGCAAACCTACCTGAGACAGGATACACTGGCAATTTGGAGGGATATGCATTCAGAAAACCCGGTTTAGCAGTGCACATTGTCCGAGAGAAAAAGATCACTGAGGCTGGGCTTTGGGGAGTCTCTGCAGGCAGTGATTACCATCCCCTCTGCAGAGAGTATGGGCAGTGAATCCCTCACAGACCAGGGATGTTTAGGCAATTACACCTTTGGAAGTTTGTTTTGTCTACAAAATAGATATGTTTACCAGAATACACATTTCAATAATTTTGGCAATTCTCTGTAATGCAGTATCCATTTTTCTAGTAAACTAAACATGAGTAAAAATAATGCACAGCTGAGGAGAATGTAGTAGCAGAAATTTGAATGCCAGAGTAATGCACATTAGATGCCTAGATACAAATTCATCTACTCACCATTCTTATTTCTAACTCATTTTCCTTTTGGTTTTTAACACTTCTACCTGATTTTCAGTGTATTTTGCACCCCAGTTTGCTGCATTTCTTCTCTCTTTATTTTCAGTTGCATCTGTTCAACATGCTTCTCCTTAACTAAAAGGACACGTTTCTTTGGAGTTTTTTTTTCTTGCTTCTTTTGTTCCTTCAATTAGAACATATCACAGCAATAGTGGAGATAAGGGGCAGAAATAACTTCTGAGTGATACTATTTGTCTTACTCATCAAAAGATGCTAAAGAGCACACTGCAGAGTGTGCAATTAGAAATACAGCACAGTATTACCGGGGCTGCTCTGCCGCGCTAGCCCTATGGCTGAGCCTACACTAAGCCTGAATGTGGTGACTGTAGCTCACCCAGATACACAAGAGTCAGATTTCAACTACTGATCTCAGTCTTGCCATGGCAGCACTGGCTGAAGACTACCACCACCAGTCTACTTTTTGATAGGTAAGAACAGTGTGATGCCATGCTAGCTGCCACCATCAGGTCGTCTTCTTTTTTTTTTTTTTTAATGCCTCTCTAGCAGATTTTTAAACACACCCCACTTAGAACATCTTCCCCCAAGAATAGCCTGGCTATTATCATTTTAAGGCATCCCCATTAGTTTCCTGTTAAGATTCAACTGTCTTGACAAAAAGCATGTTTAAAGCTAAGCAAAAAACCGCCAGATTATTATTTGCAGCAGATTTTCTCTCTCCACCAACAATTTATCAGAATATTTTTAGGGTTGTTTTTCTTTGTTTTATTTTTCAATGAGAAAAGTAATTTCTGAGAAAATAAGTAACAATCTGTTTCCAGTTTGTAAGCATAAAACTTGAAAATTGTATGAAAACTAGGATTTTTTCAACAAACATTCCTGAATTCTGATAAAAAGCCATACTTTAAAAACTTATATAATCAAAACATACATATGTAAAGCAGTTTGTGAGAGAAGAACACTGTCACCAACGCTGGACCTTGAAAACCACATGGTAGCTAAGCCCTTTTTGCTTCTCTCCCCATTTCTCACCAGCCCAGGAGGCATCAGCCATCAGCAGTGACACTGCACAAAGCCTCACCTCAGCTGCAGGGACTCCCTCAGGTGGCCGACAGTGGAGAACGATCATCCCTTCGATGGGAACCTCCTTCCCTTGTGGGTCTTGCTCAAAGTTTTTCCGTAAATCTGCAGAGTTTAATGCAATAATTCATTACACCTCCAAAAGCTGTTCCTCCCCAAACAATACTATGTAGGCTGCAGAAGTGAGCAACAATACCGCTTTGCCGTATTCTTCTCTAAGTGTGTGTGTAAAGCAATGGACAACTGAGAGCTACTAATTCATCCCCAGATGAGAGGCAGAGATCCTATCATCTTTAGTTGTGCTTCCATTTCTCCCCCTTTAAGAAACGATCTCTGTGTAACTACAGAGACAATCAATATTAGAACCCACAAACTCCATGGTTCCAGTTGTGCATTCCATCTCTCAAGCCATTGCCTTTCCAAAATGGGAGACTTAAGTGCAACAACAACAACATGGTATTGTTCGGGTGCTGTTAGAACCAACCGAATGAAGCCAGGACTGGGTGAATAATTTTCCTAGTACATGCTACTTCAGGTGAGTGCCAGGGTGTTTTATAAAATGTACTAAGCTAGATGTTTTGTTTAGCTCGCCTACACGCTGCAAGCTGTAGGGGAAGA
>NW_009212341.1:139591-204515 GCF_000690835.1 Fulmarus glacialis
TCCACATATTCCAAACTGGCTGATTACAAGATTGCTTCATTTCAGATACTATGGCCAAGCTAATAATGCAGGATGAGAAACAGAGCATATTGCCTGAGTCACACTGATGTGGCTGCAGCACTTCTATGTACAAGTGTTTGGGTAAAGCAGAACAGACACAAAGAAAATGCGTATCCAATGGCATTGACCTAACCCACACAACATGAATATGTAAAGTTTTGCTTGCTGTGAAAGGAAAACAAAACAGAAGGAATGTTACTTACTACATGTGCTTTGAGAGTTAGGATGTTTCCATTAGACATACTCATTTTCTTCAAACAGTGCCTCAAATTCCACAGTGTGGATTTACTGATTTAATTTTCTCCATTGCTTACACTTCATGAAATACACCCCCTTGAACAGCAGAGGCTCTGAATCAGTTACACTTTAATATATTTTATAAAATACATTAAGACTTATTTTAGCAAGCCAGTTACTACAGAAAGATGCACACAGTGCATGTATTCTCGTTTTTATAATTCTTTGCTAATGTTGATTTTTTTTCCACACAGATAACCAGTATCTTTTCCAGTACCCTATTTAAAAAGTCATTCATTAACAGTTAGGCTGCAGTTGTGCCTACAAATGCCTTTATTAGGATGAAAAATGGAGTAAGATCCATCATCTCATTTCCTCTGCGTTCCACACTATCATAAAGAAATACTTACCTGCTTTTTCAGAGAAATACGAAGTGCTGTAATGCTTTGGACTTGACTCAGACAATTCAGAATCTCTAGACTTTAAGTGCAAAACAAAGAAAAAAGGAAAGAAGGAAAAAAAATGTCGACACTACCACACTACGCATCACAATGACAGGTGCTGTGAAAAAGTTATGGTTCTGCATGCTATCGCAAATTGGACTTACACATTCTCATCTCTAGTCCTCTACAGCATATTCCCTAAGCCAGAAATCCATGCCCCGAATTAAGTAGCTAGGTTGTTCAGCACTGACAGGATGACACAGGTCCATGAAAGGGTGAGCCCTGGAAACTCATGGCAGGCGGTTTATAGATATCTGTTGGCAGCTATTCATTTTTTCTGTCTGGACTACTAACAAGTCCTATCATCTCTGCACTCAAGAATTGCTGTTCTTTTCGTAAAAAAACATGGCTTCAAGTAAAAGTAGCACAGCAAATGGCCAGTAGAGGAACACAGTTCTCAGGCGAAACATTCAGCCACACTCAGTACGTTACACAAAGCAGAAATGAAGAGCACTCTCTGGAGTGCCTGCTGGGTTAATAAGATATCTGCAGTTATGGATGGCAGCTGGGGATGTGGTTTGCAGAAGAACTGGTACCACAGTGATGGATTTAAAAGTCCCAACACACGGCTCCACCTGCTTCTGCTCATTCTGATTTTTACTCATATTGCCATATTATGGGGTTGGGAAATCACAGTGCGGAGAAAAGTCAATAAAAATTCAATTCAGAATAATAGTCCTTTGCAGCTTAGCAATACAGGGGAATTATTAGCTCATTCAATGTTATGACAGTTAATGCAGTAAAATAAAAAATTGAATTTACACATATTTACACATTCAAACTAAATCAGCCAACAAAAGAATCTGTCATTTATAAAATCAAGGAGTTGTTGCATTGTCCTATTACTTATCTCAACTGTTTATTTTAAGTTATTCTGTTAAAAGATTTATCAAGAATTGCTAGAACACTACTTGATAAAGTTACCATTCAGAGTTTCTCGCTTGAGCCTCCCCAATCCGTCCCTCCTGCCCCTCATCTCCTTCCAAGAAGCATTTCTCCCAACTCTTTGCAGCTTGTTGCCATCATTTGCTGGGACTAGGTCTTTAAAGACCTGAACTGGCGGTTCAGGAAAAGCGTTCACAACAGATTGGGGGAAAGTAATTTCCTGCATTCTCTGCTAGCAGCACTGCTGCAAAAGGATGGTTTCAGGCTCTCATTCTGTTAGAACAATGTAGCAGATCTAGAATGAGGCTTTGAGTATCTCCACAGTCTCATAGTAACAATTGTGTTTGGGTTGTCTTTTTTATGTCCCTCTTGCTATGATGGCATTTATTGCATTTTCCCTTTTTTTGCATCTTTCAAATAATGATCTGTTGATTGTGAGTTATAACACTACAGCATGCTATTTCAGGTATGAAGAACAGAGATAAACTGAACACTTCCTATCTGGGTACAACGGTTGTCCTCTGCTCCCCACTGTATTAAAAATTCTGGAATGAGTCTTCTACGCTAAACCAGATTAAACCAAATAACCCTCGTTCCCCGTAACTCTTAATTAATCTACGGTGTTGTTATTTAAAACTTAACATTTGTCAGCCTACAAGACCAGAGTTATTCCCTTTGTTTAAAGTAGGAAGTAATGATGCCCCCTAAGCAAATAGTGACAGCAACTCCCATAACCACATGGCCTTCTTCAAAATTACCACTCATAATGACTCTGTCCCTGTTTGGTATGACTTAGAAAGAGATACATTTTAACTGAATAATTCACAACTGTGCACAGTGGAATTCCCTTCTAATCCCATTATGGCAAGCAGCAGGCATACAGAATCATTTATAAGTAGCTTAACAGCACAGTGTAACTATGTGGGGTCCAACTTCTTAATACTGGATGTCACACCACGTGGCTCGACAGGTCGCGCAGCTGGCTCCAAAGTCAAAGCGTAAGGCCTTGCAGAAAAGGCGCGCGAAAAAGCAGATGTTAGCACCCGGGAACACACACCAGCCTCAAATCCATTCCCATCTCCCTCTAGTGACCTTCGGTCACAATGGGGATGGCAGCAAGATGGAATAATCCTACCAGCCAGAAGTTGATGAAGAGGATTGTTGTCTTCCCACACAAGAAGGGCTGATCCTCAGTGTAATGTCCTCCAACATGGGAAGCACGTGCTGAGCCTGTAACTTCTTCATTACGACCCATGCAATATATGGGCTGACTCTGAGAAGCTGTTGTCTAATTTTCCAGTCCAAGGATGATGTGCAAGAATACTACTTTCACCTTGTTACAAGAAGGAAGTTTTTCCTAAGCCACTTTAACTTGTCTGAATGACAGATTCAACCATCTGATCTAGATTTCACATCAACTACGTAGTTAAAGAAAGTAGACGACTACCTACCTTGCTTATGAATGATTTTATTATCTTCAGTAGTGGTTCTTATAAACATCTATATGAACAGCATTTAAAATATTTTTTTTCTAAACAACATATGCTTAGTCCCATAGAGAAATGACGGAATTTCTGTAGCAGTCTTAGTTCTGTTTAGGATGATTGTATCTCATTTCCTCAGAGAAAGAAGGGAAGGTATTTTTTCCTCTACTGATTGGAATTATTCCATTTTTCCTACTTTATCTCATTTTCCCCACAGCTTATCATACCTAACGACCAATGATAAGCTTCAATATTGAAAATCAGATGTAAAATACTATGCTACAAAAGCTTCTAATGTATTCTTGCTTTTTTTTTTTTTATACAAAGTGTAGAAGACAGACATTGTTAAAAGGTTTTTCATATTTTTTTAGACCCCTGTGATCAAAGTGGAGCAAAAGAGCACTTTTCAGGAGATTTTCAATTTGCTATTACATTGTTATTACATTGCATTGTTGTGACACTGTGCATATGCAATCCAGAATCTCTGAAACAGACTTTCTGAGTGTAAATGCAAATCAATCAATCCTCATTAAAATAAAAAAGAGAGCTCTGAAAAAAAACATGGCATGCTTTCTGCGATATTCCTACAGTATCTCATAGGGAGGGCTTGCAAAGACAGCAGTACCTTACTAGCATCCATTTATATTTAACCCTAAAAGAACAGTATGTTCCATATCTTACAAAACCTAGAATAGCAGAACATTTACTCTACTCACAAGCTATGCGGACAGATGCCTTCCTACTCTTTGAGGTCCCTAGATGGCTCCATGCAACACACTGGCACCAGTAATCTTCTGGCCCATGAAAATCTTCCACCTGCTGTCTCGTCACATTGATGAACACCTCTCGAACTTTCAATCCTGAAGGGGAAAGATACAGAAAATTAGCTAACATAGGCTATCTTACTTGGGCATAAAGCTAAGGTTAGCCAAACCTTTTCTTTTAATTAAGCAATTCCATTTTTAATCAAGGCAAAGCTTTAATTACTTTGACAATAATATATTGCCACTAATTAAATTCTAAAAGCTGAGTAGGCCATAATGCATTGAGTTACAAGAATTACCCACCCACTGCGGTCTTTTCAAGAATATAACACCTCCCTCAGAAACTTTGTCTCTTGTGCCTTTTTCACCCAGAATGTTATCTGAAATTTTATAATATAATATACAATAAAATTGTCTTCCCATCTATCATATCAGTGCCCTTGAAAAACCTTTCTGAAGTACCCTGGTAGGCCCCCAATCAAGTCAAACAGCCAGAACCATGCATGTATGACAGGAACTAATCAAATGCCCCACTGAATTCCAGCCTGTTCCAGCCACTACTACCGCAGTTCCATCCAGCAGCTATTTCCTCATATGGGAGAGAAAAGCTGTGTCTTATACTGCAGTGTAGAGAAAGCTAAGCTCAAGCCATTACAGTCTGGAAGGAGGAGAAAAAAAAGAGAGGGGAATAAATTTCAGAGCTCACAACTGGACATGGTCCTCTTCACCGCCCTATCCTTCTGGGAAGCAGTGAACAGAAGTGTTTATAACATCAGACAGATACCTTGCTTATTTTATATGGTTTCCCAAAGCATAACCTTGCTAAATTCATCAGTGCAATGTTGTTGTCTACTGCAAATTTGCTTGTTGTTTATCGAAATGAAAGCATACCTCTTTCCTGAGGTAGGAACCAGTTACACCTAAAGAGCTGAGAAAAGGATCTAAGGGAATAATCAAAGCTAGCCAGGAGTAAGGATGGGAAAAGCCCTGTGCTTTTTCTTAGCCTGCTACCATTTTCATAACCTCCTGGGCATAGGCGAAATTTAGCAGTATCGCCCTTCAGACCAGAAGAATTTGCTTCAGGCAAAGCTTGAAAGTAAATACAAGACATCAAGAAGCCTTGTAAACCTGACACCTTATTTTATACACTTGGGATGTTTGCCATATCTGCAACTACCTTTGCATCACAACCTTGGGGAGAGGAAATATAATCCAAATCTGGGTTAAAACGCATTAGGAATCATTTGAAAGAGCTAGTCAGAAAAACATTAATTTGAAAATAGAAAACATCCATGCCTACTACTCTCTTCTTTCTCCTCCTGTGCAGTCCCCAAGATACTTATTTCCCCTTCACTGGAAATGAATGAAAACTCAATCTTAAAATATTTCATGCCTGTGAAGTTTATAAAGCAGCAAGAAATTTCTAAACCTGAACTCCATAAAAATTGGCTTCCACTTAATCTCAGGCATCATTAACAGCTGGGTATTTCACTTCTGAAAGGCACGAGGAAGTCAACGTGTTCCTTTGGTAAACAGGAGAGATGAGGCCCACTGGGGATGCTCAGTGAAGAGGCGCGGGGAAGGTCAGACAAGCTTTAAATACTATAAAGCAATACAAAATTTTTGCTACTTTTCCAGCTACAGGCAAAGGGAATTTTTACTTCTTTTCATTTAGCCTGTTTGGCTTGCCATATTTCATAATGATACCTAAAGACACGGACAAACCTGCGAGAGCTTCCTAAGTTGTCTCAATAATAATTTTAGTCACTGAAATATTTATTCACTCTGTAATAAACAAACAGAGGTTTCCTGGTTGTTTTTATTTGCATTTTGGTTTTTTTTTAATATGTTGATGCAGTTTTCAACAAAACTGTTTACAAAACATCCCTTTATTTTCTGCCATGATGAAAACAAGCTATTATGAAGTAAACACAGCACATGGAACTCAGCAGTTCTGTCAGAAACTCCTCTCCTTGCTGACATACTGACTGTAAAATACACGGTGAAAATGCACCATCTCAATTTAAACATCCAAGCTGCTCTGACAGCGATGAATCCTTGGATTCTCAGTCGTACAACCATTTTGTAGAGTGTTCTTTATAGGTTAAAGATAAGAGCAGCTACAGGAAGTTCCATTAGAGAGCATCAGAGTCCTGGTGACCTGACACAGCAGGTCTTAACTGGCTGAAGATTTCACATCCCACCATGCTATAAGACACCGACAGACGTACACTTTGTTGTTACTTACCTACGGCAAATCAAGCTGTGCGCGGTCCCTGAATGATCTCAATCAAAGCTACAAAGCATCAAAGCTCCAGAGCCTCCAAATCCAAGCTAATTTGCAGCCATGTCCAACAAGGTTGCAACCCATCTACTTAAAGACTTTTTCGACAAGGGTGTAAAATGGTTAAGTCCTTGACAAATATTGACCTTTCTAAGATGGCCTGTCTCCAGTCAGGAATCACTCATCCAGCATTCAATTAGCTGCCATGCACTTCTCTGCAGCCATGCACATCATATCTGCCTGCGTGTCTACGTGGCCTGCAAACACAGTGTTGGTCTGTGTGTTGCTGTGAAGGTACAGCCTCTTGTTGTACCTGAGTATCTCTAGCTACCCTCCCATCCCATGATCACCTTATTCCCACCATGATCTCTAAAGTAGCATCTTCCTGAGGAAGAGATTACTCCCTGTCACCAGCCATTACCTGCAGCCTTGCTGACAGTGCTGCCATTCACCCTCCTGGCTCTGGTACACTGTCTTCTGAACTCTCTCAATTTCTGAGCTACGCTAGTAATTTTTGGAAGCAGCAAACAGTAACGGGTATGAGAACTGCATGTTATACAGCTTACTGGTGCACCCATGCTAACAACGACAGAACCTTTACTGATACCAAACAAAAACATCATCATATGATGATGATTCTTTCGAGAAGCAGAAGCCATTTCTAGGCTCATTGGTACTGTAAAATTCTGAGCAGTCGTCAGTGAATACAGGCATTTACAGCTTCAGACTTATTAAGGTAGAATATTCTCCAGCCCAGCTCTTCCTTTCATTGACACATTATTTAATTAATCTATATATCAGCCTGTATTTTCTGAAGCAACATTTAATGTGGCTTGAATCAGGCAAACACCACATGATTTTGAGAAGCTGGTTGTTCAGCATTTTGAGAATGGGACAGGTAGGAATTCAGGTCCTTTTAAAGGTCTCCCAATTTGCCAATAGACAAAACAGATGCATCCAAAATAGCAGAATCACAGAATTGTTGTGGTTGGAAGGGACCTCTGGAGAACATCTAGTCTTCGGGGAAAGTTATGTTTTGTTTATGGAGAAAGTACACCTATTTTCATTTGTTTTAGAAACAACTACAGAAAGCAGGCCTATTGGGAACAGAGGCATATATTCTTCATTTATCATCACTATATTTCACCAACAAATATACTCACCTCCCCTCTGCATCTCAAGAAATACCAGAAAAATTGTTCATAGGAAATGACACAGAATGAAAAATCCATACGAATAAAAACAGGCACGTAATAAACAAGAGCAACATTTTACCTGGGACTTGTATAACTCTAATAAGCACTGCAAGTCCAACCCTTTAAATTATTGTGCAAATTATAACCATCATCTTTTGTTATACAGTACAGCCTTACAGAATATAAAATTATGACTATGGTACTGATATGCTAATAAGCTTTCTGCACTGTTGGATGGTTTAGCTGCAGATAGACTAATGCTGGCAGCAGATGAATAATTGCTCTCCATGTACTAAACATAACAGAGCTGCACAGAACTTCAGCATTTGTCAGCTTTATTTGTTTAAATGAGAAAAACACTGACAGCAGTTATTGCTGTAATCCTTTTATTTATCAGACAAGAAAACTCTAGTTACTCTTAGCAGGTCGGATCCTCTTGGTGAAACCAAAAGTTAAAATATTTGTAAACTAATTCTGAGCTGCATGCTGCAATGTTCAGGCAAGAAAAATAAAGCAGAAGGAAATTAATCAAACTGTAATTATTACGTTTTTATCACAGTAGCATCTACTAGCTCAAGCTCTCACTTTACGAGGCAGAGTACACAGAGAGAGCGAAGTTCCTGTTCTGCCACGTTCATGGAATAAACAGAAAAGGCAGACTATGGATTACTATCTCTTTTCTGCAATCCAGGAAATAAGGCAGAAGAAGATGAAATAACCTGGTCTCTAACTGACCAATTGACTGTGGCAGCGCAGAGATGGCAACCCGTATCCATCGTATTTGCAGCATGTGTTGGCTTGCCTGCACTGATGTTCTGCACAAAACAGCAGCAAATCTACAACAGAAGAGACGTCAGCGCAAACTCTTCAAGCCCACCAGGACCCCTTACATTCTCAGGCAGCCAGCACGTGTCACAGCCCTTAACTACAAAGCTTACAAAACTACAAAAATCCTCCCTCTCCTGCTGCTCCTCCTCTTCAAATTAACAGTGACTCCTGTGTTACGGATTTTTATTTCTGTCCTATAAAAACAGAATCGTGCGAAATTGGATTCCATGTTCATCACAATGACAAAATATACCCATTGTCTACCAACAGCTGTCCTTCCAGTCTTTTTATATGTGCACAATACAGTGCTGTAGGTAAAATCCATCAGAACAGCATGCCTTCAAGTACCATTGCCAAGTACTTCTTGCATATGCCTGGCTAAGAGCTTGCTAACAGTAATTTATAGAGATGCTAAGATACATTTCTTGTATTCAGCATTAAATTTCTTCTTGTTTGGGTTTCTTGTTGCTATTTTTCACCACTTTTCTATACATCCTCTTAGAATTTTAATCACATAACAAATAGTGGACGGATGGAGAAGGACAGACCCATTTTAATGCAGTGTAACCTCCCTTTAGTGAGCACACCAGAATCACTCCCTTTAACCAGAGGCACTATTCTTAGCATAAATTCTAGTGCAGTTTTTCACAGATGGAGCTCATGCAGTACGCAGAACACTCTGCATGCTTGATAACAGACATGTTTATGCCCCACATTTGACTCCAGAAATGAGGGCACTGCCAGTATGCAATTAATTCTAAAAAAACCCAATAGTCTCCTGTTTACTGAAGGCTAAGGAAGAGTTCCAAAACAATTTATGGATATGGATACATCATGGTGAGAGAATATCCATGCCTGTCCTTCAACATTACACTCTATATAGCCTTTACTTGCATTTTTGTGTCCCAAGGACCACTATGGTGGTTTTTGGAACACACAGACACACAGAACTGTCTGGACCACACTTATGTTTAGAGAACAATACTTTTAGGGCTAGCTCCATCCCTGGGCTAAATTCAGACCTGCAACATTTATATTCCAGATCCCATTTGATAAGCCTATGCGTCCGTGTCTCAAACCTCAATGATACTGGTGTTATTTTAAAAAAACACCTAATGTTACTTTATCTTTTTTTATGCTGTTATTAATCCAAGGCTTAGAAAACATAATTGCAGTATTCACAAGACAGATTTTCCTTAACCATATGGAAGAAAAACATTTAGGGACGACATTTCTTCTATATTGATTCAGCAATGCCTTTAGAAGTAAAGGTTATGCCTATTAAATTATTTTTGAAAAGGTAACTGTAAAAATTAAAATTCATCCAGATTAGCATTTACAAAGTCTTTAGTATGAAATTTCTTCAGAATCTGTCACTTAAAAAGAATGCCAAACACCACTTTAGGAGACGTAACTTCTTTTTAAATGGCATTTTTTCCTCTAAAAAGGAATTTCTTGTATTGATAGAGAGGATGTTATGCATACGGTGCTATTTCCAAGACATGGAGTTGCCTAGCAATCCTGGAATTTAAAAAGAGGAGGAAAGCAATAACAAAACAGAATTGTGAAATTATAAGACGGTGCAGCATTAAATTGGTTTGCAATACTTATCAAGATGCTTCTAAATGAGAAAAGATATAGGGTGTGCTAGGAGCATGATAAAATCTGTTGATCATTTTCAACTGTCTCCCTTCTCATTCTCCTCTTTTAGATACACACTTTTACACAATGGATTTCTCCTACTTAACTCTACTACCTACCAAATACTTATCACTGCTTGGGGGTGGAGGCAAATTTCAACGACCACATTGGCGGTTTTTCAGGGTTCATCCTGACAGGAATTTCATAAAAGCATATGTTTCTCTGTTTCTAGTTCCCCCTACAAATTACGCCATTGAAATACACGGAACTACTGTTCCCTCCAAAACTGTTATTTTCTTTCAGAAAGCTTACTGTCTATGGTTAGTGTTCAATCATGTCTCCACTTGGAAAAGTTGGTGGTGCATATCCAGCTGGTTACTGTCTCTGTGTAACGCCTCCTACATCTACAGTCATTTTAATTCCCTTTGTTTTCCCCATTCATACTATGCCTCTCCTGCCAGGATCTGTATTCCCCTTTCAGCTCTATCCTTTTCTTCCTCTCTTCCATCCGCTGCTTTCCCTTTTGCATTTTGGGAAACTGCTTCTCCCAACTCTGCAAAGCTGTGTCTACATGGTACATCACAAGCAGACATGAGCTGGCTTTGCCGACTCACCAAGCCAACCAAAACACGTTGTCGCAGTAGCCCAGCAATAAGCTTAGGCTGATACACTCTGCCCTCCTACCACGGCTGTTGGCTGTGCTCAGGGCAGAGCGGACATCGTCGTGTGACTTTTGAATTAGAGCCAGTTCCCACGCCTTCAGCTCAGTGCAAGCCTGCAACTATCTGCTAAGTCACACGACTCTCCTGTTTGTGTGTCTCTGAATGTGATCTCCTGTTCTTTGCTCTATTTTGTATTTGTATATTGTTGATAGACACTGCATTCAGATATATCTCACGAAGGACACAATAGCCCTTACCTGTAGTCTCATCCATGCTTTCCTCAGACACGTGCTCATTTTGATGGACCCATTCACCATTGCACTTGAAGAAAATCTGCATAGCTGGCATAGCTTTACAGCGTAAGACAATGGGGTTGCTTTTTATAATGTAGGCATCATCTGGTTCCTCCATAAAATGAGGCAGTGTTCCAGGAGCAGATGGGATAGACTCTGGAAGGGCTTCACTGTTATCATTTCCTGAAAGGGAAGGAAAGGAAAATACACATTTTTCATGTTGTTGCACCCTTTGTATCATCTTATTTAATTGATTAAATACTATTTTGGATTTTATTAAAAACTGATTTTATTAGAGAAACACATACAGAACTCAATAGCTGTCCAGATTGTGCTTTGAAAGGAACTGACACACACATACACACACACACACAAAAAAAAAAATCAAATAATTTAAGTGTAAGAATTGTCAAGAAAATCGGCAGAAAAGAAGCATCAGACTCATCAGAAAACTGCATCATCACTATTGCCGATTTTATAGATGGGGAACTGAGGCACAGAAAGATTAAATGAGTCACCTAAGGTCATACGGAAAGTCCGTGGAAGAAGTAGAAACTAAACCTTATTCTCTTGAGTGACAGTCCAGTGCCTTAACTACCATATCTTCCTTTCTTTCACTGAATTTAATTTCCTTTAGACAGTTGCTGCAGATTTAGCAGGGATCAGTGTGTTAACCACAGAGAAATATACTGATATGGATAGCATTACTGTAGCACTCCAACAATGGAATAAGCAACTGTGATTTCATACCCACTTAGAAGAAATTTTCAATATGCTTTTACACTGTTCCCATTTACTACAGCCCCTTTAAGGTGATATAACCGTGGAAAAGTGGTTTCTGTAGGGCCAGAAACTGCAAGATACCTGCAAGATATAACTGCTTATATCACAGACAGTAGGATCCAAGGGCATTCATTCAGCAATATATAAGCCTAGGAGTCTTATTTTCTGAATTCCTGTGCTTAGACATGAACACAGAAGCACTGGAATACAAGCTTTTCCTTTACTACAACTCTTTTAATTGAGTCAAATCCTAGTTGCTGCCATCAAAACCGGGAAATTCTCATTGATTTTTAGCAACGCTGGGATTTATTTCAGTAGTTTGTCAGTTTTGCGAGAAAATTCAGAGAACAGCAACGAAAATAAGTCAGAGGGATCAGTTTATGAAGCAAGATTGGAAAGCACTGAATACATACGCATAGCATAGCCAAATGATAACCGAGGAGGACATAGTCTATATGCAGATGAAGGGAACACAGTATCAGAGAAAGAGGAATAGCTGAGGGCAATATATATGTGATTTAACAAAAAACAATGAAATTAAGTTAGTAAGTTATGCTGATATGAAGTAAAAACCTTCACAGGTCTAGTAGATTACGGAATAATGAGAACACACTTTGTCTTTATTTGTATTAAAAATAGGTATCTCTCTCTTAGCACTCAGTATATGTGTGTGTGCAAATATACACTGTGTACGTGCTGTGAGATCGTGATGATTTTCAAATGAGTTCAATGTTTTAAACTACATTCACAGTGTACTTTATAAAATACTATCATAATTTTTGGCATTTTACTACTGAACATTTATCCCAATTTCCATCTTGTCAATCTTCAGTAATACTGCGTCCCTGTAGGCTTTATTAAATCCATGCTTTATAGGAAATAACAAAAACGTCATTGTAAGATTTCGGAGAGGCTTGGAAATCCCATGCTCCCATCAACGCTTTGAGTGCTTCACAAGGCAGCAACACGCTTGTGTCGAGGAAGAATAGCGGACAATTTTATAAAGATCATTCAGCGAGAGAACTTAGAACGACCCATTGTTATTCTACTAAATTTGCTATTTAGGGCATGACACAAAGGATGAAATCCCAGCCCCACCAAAATTAAGGGTACAGTTCTCCTCGCAAGTGGCATCTGGATTTAATGATATATGGCTTTACATTCTTGTTGTTAAGTGTTACTGATGAGCACCTGAAAACAACAGATCCTACACCTCTTACGGGATTGCTATGCTTTTGTCCAGCTCACATCGCCAACAGATAAATTGAATGAAGCACAAAATATTTATGCTATCACCAGCGGAGTGGTTTTGGGCTGTGGAAGTGGCTCACCTGAAGAAAACATTTAACATCAAGAGGTAAGTCAAGGTGCATCTTTTCACTTAAATGTAACTGGCACTACATTAAGTGGCCTTGAAAATTAAACTAACAAAGATCACAGTACACAAAAGGAGGAATGATTTTCTACATCCTATCACCAACAGACTCAGAGATAGATATTACTATATTTTTGCATGTTGTACAAATATAATTGCTTGAATTCACTGTTGTACGACATTTTATAATCCAGATGAAATCGGCATCTGGCAAGAATTTACTTCACTGAGTACAAGAGGTAAGCAAAGCAACTCATTACCCTATCCTGTGTGAGGTTAGGCTGGAAGGCAACTCTGTGCCTCTAAGAAAATTCACAAAGGATTTGCATTCCTTGCTTTTTGTTTATGGAGATACTACTTTTCTCCATATGGCTTCCTAATCAGACAGGGACTGCAATGACACCCATTTAATGTGTTGCGATATCTAGTAGTTTTGCATCACAAATATTTAGTGTGATTCACGAAACACAAGACTTACTTTACTGGTCCCTTTATCAGGCTTAAACAGAGGAGTCACACAGCAGTATTTCAGATACATTAAAATAAATACCCTCCTGCATTTAAATGTCGCACTCTAACCCTAACTAAGATGACATTTCCTGCCCAAGCACACTAAAAAAAAAAGTTTGAGGATTAGACAAGTTGCAGTGTCTACAGCTCCCTGGGACTGGAACAGGTATAATCACACTTTGAACAAGTGCTACTGTTTACTTAACCACAGCTACAACAGGAAATTTATCAGTGAATTGAGAATGCATACTCATGTCCATTTTTGACAGTCTACTGATGTCAAGAGTGAAGTTAGATTAAGAAATGATGTATTTTTTTCCTTCACTTTCAAAGGCCACCCTTTTCTTTACTCTTACTTTTTCTTTTTTCATCCATCCTGCATCTTCTACTAGCAAGGACTCCTTTCTAGCCTTGGAGTCTTTCCAGTTTTATTTCAAAGCTGTATGTTCTTACCAATCTGTATAAGCAAAGTTTATCATGCTAAAGAAAGGATAGACTCATACAGAACTTCTCTCAGCGAGGGCTCCGAGAGTACTTTACAAATCTTAAAGCCACAGAATAAACTAGAAGACACTGCTTTAGCAGAAATGTATTTGTTTCACACACAACATTCCCAAACATCTATAGAGCAAACGAATGCATTTAAAAACAATCAACATTAAGTCTGATCTCTGAAACATTCCTATTTAAAGACCATAGTGCACCAATTAGTAGAAAAAGAAAATTTAGCACTTGTACAAGCTGTCCACCATGAGATACTCATGCATTCATTGACAGTCATCTGAATCAGAGGTGTTTCGTGATTACCTTAAATTTCTTCAGTAACAAACATCGGTAAAATGTACCTTCTCTTCTGGTATTACCTACCAGATCAACAGACTCCATACCTGCATGCAGGCATGACAGAGCTCAAAAACTTAAATTTTCTTGTTCTGGAAGATACTACTCTGATTGGTATGTTGCAGTAAACCCAAAAGAACTCCTTCCAGTACACTGAAGTTCTTTCAACTATACTGTAGAATCAATAAAATTTGAATTTGCTACATCCTTCTCCCTGTATTTTTGCAACTGTTAGAGGGCAACTTCTGACATACTGGTATCGCTCTGTCCTCACTATCACTTTTTCAAGTTGATGGGCCATTTCCTCAAGACCACAGCAACAACTGGCCTCTTGATTTCAAATTGCACTGTCTAGCTCACTGCTCATCTTGCTGCTATAGGAATCAGACATCACGTAACAGGCTTGTACAAGCTTCAGAGGAGGGTAAAATTATGTGAACAAAGAGACTAAAGAAAGGAGTATTTGGCCCAAAATGTTATTTCATGTTCAAGTCCTAAGCAATTTGGCTACTGCAATCAATAGCAAAGCAAGATTAGACAAATTAGTATGAGGCATTTCCACTCTCTCTAAAAACAATCTAGAAGTACTTAGCTGAAACAGGAAGATGTATTGAGCCAGCCAAATCTGCATCACGCAACTCACCTCCCTCACTGATCACTTGAACTGAATGCAATTCATTGTTTCAGAAGTATGCTTCTTGGAAGTATACTACAGAATCCGAGCATTCCAGAATATAAAATAAAGACACCACATTTACGTCTCTGTGAGTGTGTGTATATATATATATATATGCACAATTAAATATGTAAATAACAGGAGCTGTCACAGACCTTAATCACATCAGTGCTAATCAGATAAACTGTAGGAAGATAATGCCCAGACTGATGTTCTGACATTGTAAGAAACAGATAGTGCCCATTCTTTATCAGGTAGAACAAATCCCAGGGTCAAGACCTAAAAAATATTATTTAGAAGGCTATTACTGATGTTATATAAATATACATGCATTTCAGGACAGATAATATTTTAGCTGAGAAAACTTCAGTAGCTGCTGACCAAAGCAAAGCCTCTCCTAAAGTGCACTTAATACTTGGATTTTTTAACTTAATGCATGTTTCTTTTGTGCATCATCTTTTTTGTACCCTAACTTGTATTCAAATTCATCTGAAAGCCTACTGGAACTTTATAAGGGTTTTGATTTCAAATTATTAAGGTTTTTCATTTGTAACTGTCAATTTTCAAGATTCAGGCCATTCACAGTTACAGAAAAATGGCTGGTTTAATTCAACAGTGAATGACAGAAGACCGAACTATCAAACACAATTCCTGTATTTTTCATTCCTGGAAAACTACTTTTCAGGAAGTTCTTTGTGTTTTATGTCTGCACACTAGTCCAATAGGGACTTTAAATTTTTTTATGACAATAATAGAAAAAAAAAAAAGAAAGGAAAAAAAAAAGAAAAGTTAGGAATAAACACTAAATTCTTCTATGAAATAAATATATTGCTGTTAGTTGTCAGATCACGTTAGGAAATCTTGATAGCAGCAGACATGAATCCTTCAGTATTTCAAAACTGATTAGGATATAATTTAAATGTTAAAGAGAGATTTTAAAACAATGAAAAATCATGAGTTCTAAACTTTTTTTTCCCCAAATTAAGAATTATTTAAAATAAGTAAGTAGCATTACTTTTTATATTTAAAAAAAAATATATATGTTAAAAGTGTCCCAAACAAGCCAAGTAACTTGCTGGAAATAAATATGAATAAGCCTTTTGTAACAATCATCCTCATAAGACAACTACATCGTCTAACACTACCCGATAATGGAAGATTCCATTATTATCACCACCATTTTCAGATTATAAAACCCAGTATAAATTGAAGTATTCTCTATTCCCTTTATCTCTCCATCTCCTCCCCTTTACCCCTGCAAAAAAGAAAACAGAGTTGTTCAATGGCTGGAAGCAGAGATAC
Organism: Fulmarus glacialis; assembly: GCF_000690835.1. Classification (NCBI taxonomy): domain Eukaryota; kingdom Metazoa; phylum Chordata; class Aves; order Procellariiformes; family Procellariidae; genus Fulmarus; species Fulmarus glacialis. The sequence continues at coordinate 155,915 of NW_009212341.1, forward strand.
AAAGATTTCTCGTAAGTTCTAAACAAAGTCCCTTTTAAATTTTAGTGGTACAAGGAAAACAAAGCTTTAGACAAAGTAACAAACATGATTATTTTCCTACCTTAGTTTCCTCCCCCTCTAATGAAGCATTCCTAAGATCAGAGGATCCTTGCTTTCCCTTTCTGCCTGTGGGACTTTTTTTTTTGTTGTTTAGGGTTTTTTTCTAATTTACATAACTGCCCTGAAGACTATTTCCTTCCTTTATTAGCTGTGCCCGCAGAGAGGCAAGAGCCATTCTGATATAAAAGCATTCCCTCTAACTTCCTTGTCTTGCTCAAAAGTCCCTCCCCATTTGCTTCCTTTTTCCAAGTCCCCAAATGTATAAATCTTGGCACTAGCATTTGATTTCTTTATTAGGCTTTTGGATATTTTCTGCACTCCAAGCCTTACTCCCCTGTGGGCAATTCAGGAAAAAAATGCCTTTTCCCCACCACCACTCTTTTTGGACAAGTCTATTGACTAGTTGAAAGACAATTAGTGATGAGCAGAGTTCTAGACACTCACTTTCTTCCCTTTCCATGTATCTGATGCTGGCTCAACTTTGAACCACTTGCAGTCATTATTTTCTACAAAACTAAATGATGCCAACTGTTTTCTACACATTCGCTCATTTTTACAGGAAAATCAAAAGATTAAAAAATTCATATTACAGAATACATAAGTTCCTTATGCATGGAATGGTTTTCATAATGAAATTTGAGTCATTAGTCAGTCAGAAAAGCAACTTAGTGAGATTTGTCTATGTTCTTTTGATCAGATGACCCTGTCCCATATGCAACAATGTGGGTTTTTTGGAAGTCCCTCAGATATTGATGCAAATATGAGATTTTGTTGCCCACATGAAATCCTTTAATGCCTTTGTTATTTCTTCTAGTACATGGATTTACTAAAGCCTATAGGGACATGGTATTTAGCAAAGATTAACAATATAGGAACAGTGAGAATGGTCAGTAATAAAACACGCATGCTGATGAGTTTCACTGCATAATTTTTCTTTAACTCTATACATTGAAGGGGAATCCAATTATTACTTATTCAGCACTCCTGGTAAATGATAGAGAACTGCTTAATTGGTATGACTGCCAAAGAGCACCTACTGTACAGCCATTTTCATTTGCCTGCCAAATGTGGACAAGCAAAGTGGCACTAACTGATGTTCTGTTCCAGACTCTGCAATCTCAGAGTCAGTGTTTCCTCAGTGTTTCCTGCTTTTTCTACTTCAGTATATTCCCCAAAGATACAATTTCTAAACTTAAAGAAATGCTTTAAATTTTTTTTTAATGTTTTTAACTGAATTCCTGGTTTCTTCTGGCTACTGTATAGCACAATGCCAGATCTAGTTTTATTAATGAGTATGTCTGCATGCACCTCCAGCACCTGTGGCAATGCAGATTTCTAATTTATTGTCCATGTACTATGACCACTACTATGACGATACTACATTTGTTCTATACTTTACATGCTTCTTTCAATACAAGCCATTTTATCTGTGTAACCTGACACATAATTGCACACAAATGGAAAACTACCACGCAAGCTGTTGGTCCTCCTCTTCTCCAAAAACACATACTTTTCAGCAAATTCAAGAAAAAACTTCGTAAGACGAGTAAAGGCAAAGAACTAAATAATTAATTCACTTGATTGGGGATTAGGAAAAATAATCTTTGACATTCTAAACTTCAATTATGTTCTGTGCTGCATAGTTATGTATAATGTGCTGGGGAAGAAGAAAAATGCTGTTCTATATCTATTTGGTGAGCACATGTGAATGATGCAAAGCTATGACACACAGCGAGGTAATTCTTGAAGACTGGTAACTACATATGGCAAAAGCTAAAAAACTTTCTTCCTCCTGCTCCTCAATATTTAAGATGATGACAATCAATGTGGGAATGGTATATTCAAGAGTCATCCCTGGTTACCAGCATGTGATCCTGTTGAGGAACTTGGCCATAAGCTATATGGTAAAATTTTCAAAACTCTTCCAATAACTTGTGCTTCAAAGTAATTTCTGTTACCAAAGGAACTACCCAAGACTTCATCCTTGATGCCCTTAAATATTTGTACCAACATCTCAGCCACTGGTCACTCTCAACATAAATGTCAAAAATAGTCCTCATTTGTTCCTAGTCCTGTTAGGAAAGAGAAGCTGGAGCTGGGAATGACGAATCCACACCATTACCAGTAAGCAGTTTCCACTAAAAAAAAACAAAAGAAGAACAAGATGCTGTATGAATATGCTACAGCAAAACAATGAGCAAGGAAAGCAGTACTGCTTATGTTCAGACACATGGAATATCCAGTGCTACTTTCCACCAGATTTCACATAACAATGACTTGCTTAAATGATAAATATTTAATTCAGTAAATGAATAAATTTAAAACCCGCTTGGGAAGAATTTTTTCAGAAAGAAAATGTGCTTATACACCTGTAAGTACACTATGCACTCACAGGTAAGAACTACAATGTGGGTAAACCTTTTCTCATTACTAATTTTCCCACAATGCCTGTAAAATTTCCATATAAGGTTTAATGGATTAATAAAATCTGGATTTAATTCAATCAATAATTGATTTGGGGGAATCTTTGGCATTATATTTTACTGTTGGTATCATCTGATTAAGCGTAGCAGTGTTTGCTTACATATGTGTTACTATAAATTAAGCTTACTTTATTTTGGTTAATGAACCATGTTATAAGAAACTAGACAATAGTAGAAGGAAACTTCACTGCATGTGAAAGGTATGGAATTAAGAATCCTTCTTAATGTGACTTCTGTGCCTAACCAAAGGTTATAAGATAGTTGAAACACCTTCAGGCATATGGAACAGGTAATTGCAACTGAGTCATGTACATATAGCGTAAATATATATATATTTAGGGTCATTTTTCTTTTTCCCCCGAGATGTTTGTTCACTTCTCATTTCAGTAGGGCCTGGAATTATAATTAGGTTGCCAAGACAATATCCCATGAGTATAAGATAATAATAAAATACCAAAGAAGATAAAGATGTCACTGGTGTTTGAACCTAAATGACTTTCTGATATGAAAACAAAACAAAACAATGTCAGTGCAAGTCTGTAGAGACAACGATACAACAGTAATGCAAAAATGTCAGTGCCAACACAAGTCTACATTTACAATTTCCTCTATAGGAAACAGCACAATGCCAGTGGAAATCAATGTGATTTCTGTAAAAGCATCTTTCACCTACCTACTCCTCTCTAATTTGCACATTGGCACAGGGTGTGGCTGAGGAGGTGTGTATTGCATGTGAAGGGAAGTCTTCCAGAGGACTACCTAAGAATTCAGACAAATTTCTCATCCTAACATTTCAATATAAGACAACGCACTAAGGAAACTTCCCATTGCAATGTGACAACTGCCCACCAGGGCTTCACTAAAGAATCATGCTTAATGAACCAAACACAAAAATAACTACCAGTAATACCTGAGATACACACGAACTAAGAGTATTCTGGGCTTACTGTGACACCAAGGCAGAGACACCGGAGAACTGTCAAGAAGATAAACTTGCTTTTGAATAAAAAATACCTTTGAAAGTAGCAGACATCAAAAAAATGTACCTTTGCACTGGTTCTCTCTGGTTTTGTGTATTCTAACTGTAGTTTTCAGGTTGTGAAACACAAATAAGATAACCTAAAAAATCAAAGAAATTCAAACCCAGAATCATCTTCCATGATCAACTTTCCTGTATTGAAAAAAAAAAGGCTAATATCACAGTGAAGATTCTAAGCTGGTAAAATCATATTACAGCTAAATTATTTCTACTCAATTTCCAGAATGGACTGAACCTCATAGCAAAATTCATAGCTTAAGTGTTAAGTACCTACCAAAAAGGCTTGTGAAGAAAAACTCTTTTTAATCATGTTTTTATACCCAGGAGTATGGAAGACTAATAACACAAAAGTTACCAGCTTCAGAGCATTCTGCAAAGCAGAGAGAATTTTAAATGCTTTTGTGACCCAATAATACAGCTTTTTTTTTTACTGGGTATTCATCTACCCTACAAGGAGGAAGCATTTCTCCTGCTTTTAAGTTACATGTTTGAGGTAGTCGCCACTTATGTTTTTAAGATACTCTCTTAAAACCTGACATCTCATAGGATACCATCTTGTGGAGAAGTTGAAGTAGAAGCTACAATGAATGGACCCCTTCTAACTCCTCTCACTGTGCCGATGAAATCTGCTACACTGATAGGGTCTGAGACCTACCAGTACTTGAAAAACTTGACTGTGAAAGTGGAAACCCACATGCCTCAGTAACTAATCGGGCACTTAAAAGGACAGCTGTTCCTCTGAACAAAAGGGAGCACTGGTGGGAAATCAAGGATTGCTTAAAAACATACTATACAACCATGATCATTTCTGTATTTCACATCTTAGCAGACAGGGTCTCCTAAATTTTCAGCACATGTTGAAAATCACAAGCGCTGATTTTCAACTGCTGATGCTATATACATCTCAGCAAGCCAACTTTTAATATCAGTATATTAGTTTTATCAGACCTTCTTGCTTCCTATGGATATAAAGTATAAACTTCCAGCAGCTGTACCATAATCCTTCTCATCAAATATTTGGGCGACAGGTGGAAAATTGTTCTGCCAGCTGAGGAAGACAAAATCCATTCCTCCTGGCAATTTTCTGCAATGAAAACTCCAAAAAATGAATGTGCAATAAGTTGTGGAAATAAATCTAAAATATTATCACACAAAAGCAGTGTGCTCAGAATCTCTAGCTGCAAACTAACCCTGCTTATCTGAATTTCAAAGAGTCTCATTTCTTCTTCTGTGTGCATAGGACTAGATATTAAGCTGGATGCTTCTACTTGAAACTATTAGTTATACACCTGTTTTTTTCCATTTTGCTTTGCTTTGAAATGCACTGTGGCTTCTTTGATCATTACTTTTTTTTGCATGCATCAAGGAAGTCTGACAACAAATCTGGGAAGCACATATTATCAATTTCATTTTACAGAAGGGTAAGCAGTCAGTCTGAAAATGGACTGTGAATAAGAGCGAGCCATGAAACTAGGAACCAAATGCCACAAGAGCTGTGTTACAGTACTTAGTAAAACCATGCTAAGCTGCATACACTATTCCTCTTATTTAGAAGGCTTTGGATGACATTGTCTCCAGCTTATTAGCAAGAAAGGAAAGTGAAAGTCAATATATAATCATGGAAATAAGTTGTCTTAATAGGATTAAAAATCAAGACAACTGTGAAGTATAATATACACACTTTTAAATGCCTGTTCGTCTATTCACTTTAACAGTCCTTTCCTACATAACTTACATTATGCCTACAAAGCTGTAAAAGGTTAAATGCTTTTTCAACAGCGATAAAACAGACATGTAAGAGAAAGGCCCAGTGTACGAAAGACTACCTACAGACTCACAAGTGGTGAGTGGAACTGTCTGGAGAATGACAGAATGACCTGCCACAGCTGTAAGGAACTGAGTGAGCCTACTTTAATAATTCACTGCTCCTTGGCCAAAAACTCATGATAGCTGACCATGTGCACACAATTTGTCCATTAAAAGGCAAGACAATGTGTTGGTCTGAACCACTTCTCACTGACAAGGAACACACATGGGGTCCCTTAACTGTAACTGAGCAGAAAAGCTCTACTTCCCTAAAACATTCTGATTTCTTGTATTTCTCTGAACGAACCCTTTTTTTCCCCCCACTTTTCACCAAGCAACAACATTATCATCCAAATGTCTTCTCACACAGAATCCATTTGAGAAAGACCCTATGATGTCAACAAAATTTTGCTGTGACAGTATCCTTTAAGAATATAAAGTACTCTTCTTTTAGTGAGCAGGATTTCTTCCACGGAAAGGATTTTTATGCTAATATGAGTGAGGCCATTTTCTCAATCCTCGTTTATTCCATCTTCCTTCCCTTTTAATATCTTATGAGTTTTAGCTAAGGGCTGTATACTTTCCTTAAAACTCATAAGCCTTGATCAATCTCTGAGCACATGGCAGAAAGCACAATTTAGTTACATATATTTATTTACATAAAACAGAATAAAGTTTAAAAGCATCACACCTTCATCCACAAATTCTAGCCTTAATTATTCTCTGACTCTTTATCAAACAACCCAAGTAAAAAGTACTTCTGCAGCTCTACGCAGGGCTACACCTTCAGGTGTTTAAGTGACTAAGACAAAACTGATACCAGTTCCACAATTGATCACATCACCTACACAGACCAAGAATGAAAGCAATCACCTTTCACCATCTCCACCTATTTTTGACCCCGACCAGAAACTATCAGCTCACTTCATACTGCCAAGTCCCAGTGGGATTAGCGAGCAGCCTCAGTAGAGCAACCAAGGAAAGAATGGTACATGGAGACCAGTTCCCATTCACACAGCTCAAGTGGGTTCTTTTTATAAAAAGAAAAAAACGGAAAAGAAAAAAAGCCCTTTTCACTAGCACCACTTTCCTTCTAGAATTTAATTATTGGGCTGACATTGTTGTGCCCTCTCTTCAGCCATTTCAGGAGAAACTTACAGTTCCATGAAATTCGTAAAAGTAACTTTCCATAAACCACATTGTTAATGGGTTGCAGGAGGGTAGGGCGTTTATTTTCACCAATGAGGATTAATATGTTCATAAAACATTAGTGGTCTTTTCTATGCCAACAGAGATGAATGTGTTATCCTATTGTAATCCCTTATGTATTCTAAATCTATCTATATCTAAGTTATACATATTTATAAAAATGATGTATTGCATTTGTTAAATATGAAATGGATTACAAACTTGAAGAATCTTTCATACATTCATACATTTATTTACCATCTAGGGTTTTTTCTTTAATCAGTACGCAAGGAATATAAATCTTTAAAGGCAAAAAGATTCTCCAGCATTCTAAATAGATGAATCTGTAACAAAAAGTCTTCCAGCATGCAATGTGCAAAGAGTATCAAACTAGAAGAAAAAAATTACTTTAAAAATGCTATGAGAAAATATGTGGTAATACCAGACTTGTACATGTAAAGAGAATCAAATGGATGAGAACAATGATTGTATATTCAGCTAACAAATAGGACTGAAAAGACCAAGGCCTCAATAGACTCTTGAATGACCTCAAAACAACCCTAAAATTCTCAGTACGTATCAAATACCTACTATCATATGCCGAGTACACAGGGTTTATCTTAAATGGCAATAGCATTAGTTACACAAATTTTAACAACAGTTTCCTGGAAATACGTTGTATTTATCAGGTCGTTGTAGGAAGCTTTACTATCTTACTGTGCAGCCACATATTTCCAGATGGTGTAATAAGACCACCAGATGTGTCACCTTTGGGGCTGATCACCTTTGGGATCAACAAATTGCCTTGAAGATTCAAGATTTGTTGTTGCCTAGGATACTTGGCCTGTTTAAGGTGACAAGAAATGAACTCTGAATAAATTAACTAGTACCATTTCGCTAACTGATGTTCCATGTGCCTCAAAGGGCTGCCAGCTATAATGGCTGCCATTAAAAAGTCAAATATTTACTTACAGTTTCTACACTATGGAACAGGTCTTGCAGGCAGCTGGAGAAAGTCACTACTACAATTTAGCACAGAAGCACAAGATAAAGCAGGAGATATAAAAGTGAGGGAAGGCTTCTCTGGAGTGCTCTGCTTGGATTTTCTGTTTATTTGGATGATATCTTACCTTTACATTGAAAGCTATACACATATTTCTTTGGTAGACTGGTCTTCGGCACACAAAGGCAAATAAACTGTCTTGCTAAAGTCTAAATTTAAGGGTTTTTTTAACCAAAGGACATTTTTAGAACTTTTAAATTACATTTTCAGTTTATATATAAAAAAGTAGCTTTGAACTTCAAGTGCCTATGACCCAGAAAGGGAATTAATTAGAACCAAACTAGAGCAAGGCTAAAATGCTCATTTTGATCCTCAACAATGAAGGAAAAATAGTGGATTTTTTTCCATCTGTGAGAATATTAGGGGAAAAAACCCAACAATTATTTTACTAATGATACTAAGAGTGCAGCAAATAAAATATGTAACTGCTTGGATTCCTTTCAAGGATAACAAATACTTCATGAACAGAAAGTGAATTATGTTAGGATAAAGTTAATGTGCTTATTAACGTAAAAGTCAAGGGGAAATAATGGAAGTAACTTGTTTTTAAATATCACTATCTCATTTTTATTAGGACCCAGCAATTTGCAGAATATATTTGAGCCCAAATCTAATCAGATATACACTAACAGCTTTAATCTGCTGCCCTCTTTCCATGTTCCCCCAAAAACTGAAATCAGCTTCGAAATTATGAAGATGGGATTCTTCAGCAGATAGTACTGCTCGAAAGGTACTCCACCTCGACTGCTCTCCCTTGACTGGCTGTAATTATCATTTGGATCAGCTGCACTGTGATATACCAAAGAGAGTAACTTCCATGGGAAAAACGAACCTGAAGTAAACTAAAAACTGCAATCTGTCCATAGATGATGAGTGTAAACTAGGATTTCTCACAAGTACCATTACTGACTTAACGTATCTGCTTATCAAACCCTGGGCCAAAATACAGTACCTGCTGATGCAAGTACTTCTAGCTCAGCAACAAAGCAATAATAAATATAATGAATTCATACCCAGTTCATAGTTGCACCTGTGGTACAATGCCTATTCTTAGCTACAGCAGCATTTTATTTACTGAACGAGCCACAGAGCTCTTTCCTTCTTAATTCACAAATCAATTGTCATTATTAAGGCTAAAGGCCTTAATCAATTCAACTGCTGGAGGATATGCTTACTGCAGAGCTATTCACATTCTGCTTCAAAATGGACTACAGACAAGTTTTTGTTTTGTTTGCAAGCAAGTAATAAGGCTGCTGTACAACTGCTGATAATGTATTAAAAAAGAGGGGGCAAAAATAACCTGCGCATATGCCAAACTGCTCTTCTCTTAAAACTGCAACATCAAAGCTGTTCTGCAAATAAATGTCATTTTAATTTCTTTTGTAAATGTTGGAGGGGAACCCCCACCACCACCTTTCTTCCTCCACCACTGAATGATAATACATACAATTCTTGACGACAGATGTTGCATAACAAAGCACATCAACTTTTTTCTTGGCTGCCAGCATAGGAAAGATAGGCAGTACTTGTTTAATGCTATGCTTACAATCTGAGCAGGAACACTCCCCAGCCTGTCCATTTAAAATCCTCAAATCCCTGCATTCCAGTAACAAAGGTATCAATGAACTGATTCTCAAAGACTGAGGGCACATGATTGCACCGGAGCCAAGAACAGAAAGTAGCATACAACACTTTTGAAAGAGAAAACCAGAAAGATCAGGGAATCAGTATTTGTCCAAAGACTGATATTTGCACGAATAAAATAGGATTTGTCTTCAGCTACAAGACACCTCAAGACAGAGTTTCTAAATATGCAAACATTAACAGCAAGTCTTATTATTTCTAAATTCAGATAAAAACAATGGTTTTTTACAAAAACGTATGGAGATCCTACTTGAGATTTTCAAAGTATTCTAGAATTGGATGTTTTCATATTAGAAGTTTCATATTAATAAATACTATCATTTATCTCCTATTCCTTTGAGAAAGAGCATAGAAACCTCAGGGTTTGTGCTGAACCAAAGTTTAAAAGCTAATTTCTTCCCTTGTATTTAATATTTAGATAAAACCTGTACTAATACAATGAGAAAAGCCTTGAAAAAAGGTGCATTGGTTCAATGTAAATTGCTATGAAGCCAGCTCAAATCTACTTAGCCAAAAGGCTCATTCTAGAACTTGTTTGCCTTAAGATTAGTTAAGCTGCATTACTGCGGAGAAAATGCCTGGTTTGGCATCAAAATCTCGCAAGATCTTTGTTTGATCCCAAGTAACACAAGGCAGCCATCCAAACCCCACATGGATTTTGATATATATGGGAGTTGTGATAACTAGGGATAAGACAACAAAGATCCTGAGTGGTATGCAGAGAGTGATGTAAGCATATCAACCTTATTTTGTTCAGAAATAGCTCTTATGCCTACACGCACTACTTCTAATATCAGCTAAAATATTGTCCCCATTTGAAAAGTTGGCATTTTTCATTTATTTTCTTCTTTTGCCTTGCACAGTAACCTCTCTGTGAATCAAACTCAAATATCAGTCACTGTCATAAGAAAATTATAGCATGGAAAAAAGTGAGTATGGTGTTTAAATCGTTAATATCTGAATAGACAGTAGCACAATTCCAAATACAAAAGATACTTCCCCTCCCACACATTCCCTTTTTTAGCCATAGCCAGTTACTGAATACAGAGTGATGTGGAACAAAACATGAATCACAGGGCTTCTTCGGATTTATTTAAAGGTATTGTTTTATAAAGGTATAAAGTAAATTAAAACTGGGACCTGACCTGAGACGAAACAGATACAGTGACTTTTCTGCCAAGTAAAATATATAACAAGGAATAGAAATAAGAGGAGGTCATATTTCTTTCCTAGCATGTGCAAATAGTTCTCTCCAGCTCTTCCTTAGCTAACATAACCTCTTATAGTCCACTGTGTCTGAAGTTATACTAATAATTGTACTTACATGCAGTTATTCCATCTTTTGTTAAAATTCCTGGGGTACTCCTAAATAAGCCAATTTGTTACCCTCAGTAATTCATCCCAAGAAAGTAAAAGAGCATTTCTCTTCAGAAGTCATACAAAATTCCCTAAAACATATTAATAAGCACAGAGCCTTCAGTGCACAAAGTGTTCACTAGCAAACATTCACCCTTTATTTTTCTAGTCATATTGCCATTAAATAACAAATACATTCCTACTACTGACAAACCCAACTTCCGGAAGAAATGGATTAAAAAGAGAAGAAGAGGAGTCCCTAAAAATTAACTCATCTGCTACTAAAAATGTTATGTTTCACCTAATAAAGTAATGTTCATTCCTAGACAGTATTATTCCTATGATGAGATCTGGGTTCAGTTAATCTTAATTACTGAGACAATGATATGGAAATGCTCATTTGAAAAAAACGTAAGCTAAGAGAGAAATACAGTTTTGTTTCTTCTAGCCTAAATTGAGAAAGCAAGCTCTTAAAAGATATGTTCTTTATTTTAATGCTGATAGTTTTTGAGACCACTGCAGTAATGTGTATATCGAAACACAATTTAGGTACACTCAGTAGCCAAGAGTAAGACATCACAATGTAATTCTCATCAATTGAGTCTTAAATCTCTAATGATCTAATTAAAATTGGACTAAAGAATGCTGTAGTTATTTTTGCTCCTTCAGGTAACTCAAATTTTATAAGAAAACAGGTAACATTAGTAATATACATAACCCCAACTATAATATACAGTGCACAATTTAGATGTGTTTGGATTAGAAGAATACTAAATTTCCAAATTCCTATAAAATAGAGAACAGCAAATCATATATTAGCTGTATTTGCAAGCATTTCCATTCCTTGTTGCACTTTACACAATTTAAATAGAGAGATTAATAAAATTTAAAGATGGCTCCTGATATTCTGAAATTTTATTTTATTGTGATTTGGGGAAGGAAAAAAAAACTTTCTTTGCAGCTAAATAATACAATTTTGGAAGCAAATATTTATAATGCTTTTTCTTACCAAAAAAAAAAAAGGTATTTCAAATACTGTCCAGTTTATGAAGTATCTGGCATCCTTCATAATGGGAAAGATCCAATTAGTACATATTTTCTACATATGTAGAGAGACTTGAGTCATAGAGGTTTTTAAGATCTTTCTGTAAATACCAATCAAAGCAACAAGTGACATTTACATTTTCAAATATTTTAACGTGTGTGTGCAGCAACTGAACATAATATAACAAAGGGAAAAAAATAGCCAGTGCGATGGGCACTATAGCGATCTTTGTGCTTCCACGTTAAAGGATGAGTCTGTACTCGCTATTAATTTTATATCTAAATACTTCTTCAAGGTATCCCCCTGCTTCAAATATTTTATGAAATAGAGACATGACCAGCTGCATAAATGAAATAGACACAAAGAGAGAAATGGGAGAAGGACATAGTAAAATAGACATGTTTTACAGTTTATTGGTATAATGGCACTGCAGACCGGTCAGTTCTTCATCAACCCATCTGCCATGTACTGGTCATTATTCATCCACAGCATTGTCACCCCTGGCTGCCATGCACGCAACCTGATCCATCTGCATAAGTACTATAATTCAAATTCTGAAACAGCAGTTGAGATGAAAACCCCGAAGGACAATCCAGAAACAAAAATACACTCGCATATTCCTTCGCTCCCTCTCCAATTAAAGAAATGAATTCACCAAGTCAGACATAACAGGGGAGGAAAGATTAGGCAACAAGGAAAAAGAAACAACAGGAAAATTGCTCTAGAAGGAACATCGGACACAGTTATCATTAATGTTTCAAATTAGCACAAGTTGTCTCCATCCAATTGTACTCATGATGCACGCTGCAAGTGAAAAATATACAATATATTCTCAAAACCAGATTGGCTTGCCACATCCACATCTGCTGAAACAACACATTTCCAACATCTGGCAGTTTCTTCTTAAGCCCCAAAGCAAATGGAACCCAATTAACCTCTGGTCTTTCCTCTTATTTCCTATTGACTATGCCAACTTAATCTGGAGTTGAAAGCTTGGATCCATTACATGCCTTCCTGTGGCTCCTAAGTATCATGCAACCTCTTCTCTCAAGAAAGACAGCCTTTAAATTCACATGCTTCCTAACAAGGGGTAACCAGTTAATAGGTTGAAAACTGGAGGCATTGAACGCCAGGAGAATAGCTGTGTTTACTCACCTTAATATCACTATTTTCAAAGGATAATCTTAAATCAATCTGGGTTTTACTGTTATTCTGCTGAAAATATCTTGTAGCTTTATTGGCCGGTTTGATTAAGTCAATACATCCGCAATGTCACAGCCTTCAGTAAGCAGATGTGCTCTGCAGATTCATAATTTATTGCAAAGAGTATTTTCAACTTTAATACCTTAGTGAATTTCAAGGTGTAACTGGGGCTATTTTCCTACACAATACAGCTTAAAATTTGCAATAGAAATCAGTAAAAGATCTAACCTCCATAGAATGTGTACTATCTATACACATATATAATTAAATAAGAAAAAGCTTATGAAACATCACTTTCATACAGGATTCCAGAATCTTAAATCTTACATATAATAACAGTGGACATTAAAAAAAAAAACAAACAACAAACACCACGAACAACCCCCACACACAAAAGACATTACAGACAGAAAAGATGAAAAAGATACATTTATGACAATACAACGTGTTAGCATTGCCCTCCCTTTTAGAATTAATTGCTATCCTAACCTCCATGCAACTAAAATTAAAATAGTAAAATATTCTAGCACACTGTAATATTATATACATAGACCTGTGAGGCATTTCAATTTATTTATGTTACTGTAGTTCTCCTAAGCTGTTTTCTGCACTAGAACATGATAAGATTTCTGTAGTGCCCTCCAGTTAATTGTTTGAACAAATAAGTATTTTGCAATTCTTCTTTCATTCTTCTTCTTACAATCAGATAGCTTTTCCTAAACCCTGGAAGAATTTAAGCAAAGATATCCTACCTGAAATGAGAGAGTAAAATCTTTTCATTTCAATCTTAGAGATCCTTTAAACAGAAGACCTAAAAAGTCACTCCTCACCAGCCATCATGATCATGCAACATAGGCTAGAAATACCTGATAGACCCCCAGCCCAAGAACCTCCAGTTACTGAAGGACTGGTTACGCAACTCTGGTGCAAACACCTCTCTCAGCTCACACCATGGACTGTGTGGCCACTGAACTCAAAGCAACAGTCTCTGAGAAATGTACCTGGTTTGGAATGGAGAGCAAACTTCCCTGCAAAGAGCTGTTCCTGCTCCTCAATGGGATGCACTTACAATGAATGTCTCCTCCTCTGAGCCTTAACAGAAACTGGAACCATTTTACCTTTTTGACTGGCTAAAGCAAAATCAAAATATGGTAAGTTTTTATAGAAACTATCCACCATCAGCAGAAAAGAACAATCTAAGACATTCCAGATCACAACTTTGGCAGATAGCTAGTTTAGCATCTCCTACCAAAATCAAATTTCTGTAATAACTTGGTACAGAATAATTTCTCATTCAGCTGCTTACCGATTTCTTAAATAATTCCCCCCCCCCTTACATTTCCCTTTACAGTGAATCAGAATCCAGGGGCGGTAACATTCAAGTGTGATTCTGACTGAGCTATAACTAACTCACCTCAGTTTTCTGTAACTTTTGCTACCTGGCAGCTACTGTCCTAATCATGAACTTAAACTGCCTGTTTATTCAGCTACCAGTGGGGGAGGAAACAAAGAACCCCAAAACAAAGCAAAAGAGAAAAACAAAAAAAATCCATTTGAAAATACTCTCTCTCAAGAACCTCCTACACTAAACGCCCCTACAGCTGACAGTTTTCTGCAGCACAAAGATTAATAATTTTCAAAACCTGACATTTTCCATCTGAATCACACGCTACTTTGTGAAAAATCTTTTCTATATCCTGTTCCATGCTGCTTTTCAAGGAGAAGGGCATTTTAGGATTTGACTGCTTTTGTCATGTTAAAGACCTAAAAAGACTTACAGCTGATGGCTCTGCAGCAAGTTGTTCATGCTGCAAACGTGCACTTTTGGGTGAGACTGGCAATCTATACTCGAATAGATTATCCATTTTTGTGTATCAGCTACATTCTCTTGTACTGAAATCTTTATATTGGCATATACACACCTTGAAGTAATAAAACTCAACCACCCTTTTCCCCCTTCCTCCCCTCAAATCAGTTAAAGTATTCACCAGTGTGACAGCTTACCCTTGTCTACCCGTGTGGTTTCAAGCAATTTTACTAAATGCTGTACTTTCTGATCTTTTACAGTGCAGAATGCTTTACAAAGAAGCCTACAGCTGACTGCTCTTTAATGCAAGCTCTGGAATCTAGACCATTTACTGATGTTAAAAATTCCTGCACTTTGGCTAACAAGCCCCCTTAGTTTCAGCATTTCAGAAAGTGCCAGGTTAGCATCCTGAGAGCATAACTCATTTATCTTCTAAGCAAGACTGGAATAAACTTTGGGGTGGGATTTTTGGTTGATTTTTAAAGGAATATGTTCGCTTTTTCTTTTTTTGGGTTCCATGAAATTAGAACTTCGTCTGCTATTGCTCAATTAACAACCCCTATTCCTTTTCAGCGTGGGAAAAGAAACACTATGACCCAAACAGTTTTTCTGACAGATAAAAGGCTCTAGGAAAAGAAGCCACAGAGTGATGATTTTCCTTAAGTCTTGGCAAGGACTGTATTTCTTGCAGAGGACAATGCAGTCCCTTCAGATTCCAATTCACAGTTCAATTTTTCTGAACTATGCTTCTTGTCCAATAATACAAGACATCCCATTCTTCTTCATAACTTATCCTAAAATTGCTAGTAATTTTTATGTTGAACAAGCCAAATGAGTAAATCAACAAAGCACCCATTGTACGGCATTTTTCATGCCGTTATGAGCCGGACTATTTCAATTTTGAAGTGAAGGCTACTTTATGGCGTGAGAGGCAGTGTCGTTACATGTAATACAACCTACAAAATGAAGTACTAGACTAAAGCAGGAACAGGTCAGACTCTGGTACTGAATGCTATATACTTTTATAATGCCCATGATAGGCATGTACAATCCCATAGCTAGAAACCACACCTGAATAACAAACTACTTTTTTTCCTTCCCCTAAAAGGGGAAGGGAGGAGGGGTAGATGGCCACCTTTGTGCACCCACAACTCAGGAGCCACTCTGAAAACAAAAAACAGCAATAACATCCTAGAACACTTCCATTTTTTCCCAGCATATAAAAAATTATGGAGTATGACATTAAAATCCATCTCCTTCAAACTCCACAAACATGGTATTTAAGTTCAATTTCTCAATGTTAAGAGACATGGTGCTTTATTAGCTATACTGAATGCCAACTTTCAGTTAGCAATTTGATGGATAAGATACCAATTACATTGACAGCTGTTCCCAGCTGAAGTCCAGTACAGTCGGGGTTTTGTCATGCCTCACCTGCCAAGCCTTCAACTGGCAGGTAAACCGACGTCCTGGTGAGGGACACAACGAAAAACTGGAAGTTGATCCAACAATATTCCCCCAATTCATTCATTTAACATTTAAAGTATTAGCACATATTTATACCCTGTAAACACTGTTTGTATTTCTGTTCAAGTACTATTTATCTGATGACCTCTAATGATCAGTTTGCAAAAGGAGAAAAGATGCTACATTTCTAAGAGAAATATCAGCACAACAATCTTAAAGTGAGGCTGGGTTAGTTTCTTTGTCATTATGAAGACACTAAGTGTCCAGAACCTTCTTTTCCTGATACTGGGTGAACAGCTAAAAATAAATTCAAACTGATGACAGTGAAACAGCATTAAGTTTCCAATTTAGCACAGAACAGCACTCATCTTGCTTTTAAAAAGTCAATGAGATTTAAGCACATGCTTGACTTACAACTTATTCTTAACTCATTTGCCAAGTCTAGTTAATCTGAAGAATTGCATTCTATCAGTGATTGATGCACCCGACCTCCCTAAAGCTGGTATCAATTTATGACAGAATATTTAACTCTTAAATAGGATTTTATTTAGATACACGGATGAGAGCTCAAGTCAATATCATCCCTCTATACACCTCCCCCTTAAAACACTTAGGATCAACAGCATGGAAAATTGCACTGATGAAACAGACTCCTTGTCTGTGCTGTAATACTTGAAGTTCTTATTGCTTCCCAGCTTGATCCCATTGATCTATGTCATAGGAAACAAAGTGAAACACAATACAATATATATACAAATACAATATATAATACACAATATATTCCAAAAAACAAGTACCTATTACAAAAGCATGGCAAATCTTTTCTGATTCTTAAAAACCTCAGCAAGTTTGTCATACACATAGAGGTAGCTTTGCTAAATCAACAAGTACTCACATTTTACATTGGGAACTGAGAACAGAAAAAAATTATACTGATAACAATCTTTTTATGAATAGTGTACAAAGCCTTTCCTCAAAATCTTAGATAGCCTGTCAGAGACAAAGGCATTTGCAGTCTTTTTTTTTTTAAAAAGCAGAACAAAGTGCAGAGGTTTTTATCTTCCCTTCTAAACACCAACTGATCCTAAGAAGTCTTGCAAATGCTACTGTTGCCTTACCTTTAATAAGTAAAGGCTGTTGAACAAAAATATATTGCCACAGATACATGAATCACTGAACTAAGTCATAAGAGATGACACTGACAACTAATCCCCAACATACTGTTTACATCCATCTATTCATTTACGTAGTCTCCAATAATGTGGTATCTGACTACCTTCCAAAAGAATGACTGCAGTGAAATATCCCTCCAGCAGGAGGCAAGCCTGATTATTAATTTTCAAGAAGAAAAAAGGAAGTAAAATAACCATAAAGCCTCTATTCAGATAGTGGCAAGTTCTTAAAAAAGTCAGTCATGCAAGTATAGGAAAAATAAATTAACTGAACGCTATGTAAAACAAAAAAAAAAAGGTAATAATCCCACTGAGATTCTGATCAGATTTTTTTTGTCCTTA
The DNA here is from genome assembly GCF_000690835.1 of Fulmarus glacialis. Taxonomy (NCBI): domain Eukaryota; kingdom Metazoa; phylum Chordata; class Aves; order Procellariiformes; family Procellariidae; genus Fulmarus; species Fulmarus glacialis. The sequence goes on from NW_009212341.1 coordinate 173,629, forward strand.
ATATCACAGAAAGTTTTCTAAAACAGTGAAGAAAACAAGGTGTTTAACTTCTTAAAGTCTGCATACTTGATTACTATTTAATTTGATTTTCCTTTTAAACTTCAGTAGCGTTTCTTCTTTCTGTATTTTCCCAGTGTTGGAAAGCTTCATAAATATATATGTCAAATAAATATTTTTTAATTATTTCAGAAAAAGAAAAAATTTTACCCAACAGTGGCCTCATGTATGAGGCAAAGAGATTAGTTTCAGTTTCTGACTCTTGCCAAAGAGAAAGTGAATGTGTTTGAGCAAGTAACTTGTTTCTCAGCTTCAGTTTCTGATCTGTAAAATGGCACTTCTTTTCCTTCATTCTCTGTGCTTTTTATGTTGCAGCCTCTTCACAGTAAAGCTCTCTTGTCAGTACAATGACTTGTATTGCTTAACACAGCATACTGTAATTTAATTATGTTTGGAAACTACAGCATACCGAACAAGAAAGCCATTATAGCAGTAAGAAAGGAAATGAGCGCCATAGAGAGAACTGAACAAATAATAGGTAGAAGTGCAAAAAGCCCATATTTTGAAAAACAAGGATATGAATGGGGATTTTTATTGTGGTGGTGTTTTTTTTTTTTTAAAGTTGGGAATCTGCAGCCAGCTTTCTAATTAACACTTCCATTGGTGCTGCTTGTGAACTATGAACATAGATTTAATGGTTGGATCACATAGCTGCCAACATTCTTATATTACTTCCTCCAACATTTTCTGCAAGTACCTAATATCCTCAGACATAAATAATGAGAATTCAATCATAGAAGTATTTTGGGCCTCTTCACCAAACCAGTAAGTTAAATAACAAAAAGAACTTGCATTTCAATAAGGCAAGAGAATTTCTACTGTAAAAGTAAAATTAATGCATACAGTACAATACCAGAACATGAACTGTATTTTCAAATGGAAGTTCATGACACCACAAGCAATATAAGATACGCACACATTCAGCCCAGGAGCTGCAGCAGTGAGTTGCACTTCACTGTACATGCTAAGTAAATCATGAACTGAAAGAGAAATTGAAGGGAGATTAATTGAAGTGAATTTCACGCAAACCCCAGCACAACATTACAGCCTTTTTGGAAAAGTCACAAAATTAAGGATTTCATGCAGAAAAGGGGGGAAAAAAAAAGTGTCGCTTTTGTACATGCTTGACCAACTAGATGAAAACATGTACCACTCCAAACTAAACTACTACTTTTAGCCAATTTCACCATTAGGAGGAAAGAAATAGCATCTCTTGGAATCTGCCAGCCTACAATTACCTTGCCATATTTAAGGACATACATACATGCACACATACACATTGATACACCTTGTATCTAGTAAATGATCACAAACTGGTTTTGGACTGCCCCAAGCCCTATCAGCTACGTTCAGAACATCTTTCCTTATCTTTTACAAAAAGCACCAAGAAGAACATGGAATTATTCAAGAACTATGTTCAATTGCTCTATGAACAATATCCTTTTCATATCTGCAAGATGATAAAAATCACTTGTTACTTCATTGCTGTTTGAGTCATCTTCTCCCTAAGAAAAGCAGTATTATTAACGTAGTATGTTTATCACTAGCTCTGTGATTGAAAGCCCTTTTGTTCCAAGACTTGAAGATTTATTTGTCAAGTCTGACAGCTCTGATGTAGCTTTGCAGTGAACATCAGTGTCTGAAAAGGAATTTACAAAATCATGAGCTGCAGGAAATAGCCAAAATCATGGCAAAGTGTGATATTTGAAACGAGAAGGAGACAAATTAGGTATCTAGATAAAAATCTGCACTTCCATAAAAAAAGACTCACTAAAAAATATGAAAGCGTTACGGAACATTGAAATGCTAGATCTCACATGTGTTTAACATTTACTTTATAGATTTTATAGAAGATATACATATCTAAATTCCATCTAGATATCTTTCATTCTAGATCTTGAAAAGTCAACAGGTACAAATGAGACACGGACACTTAGTGTAAAAGATAAGACACAGTCTTTGCTCTTGCCTGTGTAGTAAAATTAGTGATGTTACCTTAGGCTGAATTTAAACACATGAGTTTGGAAAAGAAGCCCTTGGTATGATTAACCTTATCACATTTTCACAGTGCTGTATTATGACGTATTTTAAGTAATTTTCTTAATCAGAAAACTCCATAGCATATTGAGAGAAATCGAACCTATGGGCACAGCCAAGACCCTAACCATTCAACTAAATCAAGATCTATCAAAAGCAAATAAAACAACTTCAGTAGATTCACAACACACAAAAGTCAATGCATATATCCAAAGGAGTGTTACATACTGGGTACTCTTAACAAATAATATTTAGGTAAGATCTGGTAACATATTTGTGTACATACTGTATATCACACAAGCACAGAAATTATGGGCCAGATCCCTCGCTGATATGAAGTTGCATAGCTTTATTTAAGTCAGGAACTGAATACACAAATCTTTTTATTATCCACAGACAGGCTTATAGATTTATATACGTCTATAATTGGCTTTAACACTGGACTTGACATTAAATCTGAAATCTGTCAGTATCTCCATTATGAGACATACACAAGCTTGAGTGTAATGCGGCACTGAGAGAAGCTGCCAGGACTCTACGTATCTAGCTGGACTTGGACACTTTCCAATTACACCAAAAGCTGTTTTGTCAATGCAAGAAGAATAAATCAGAGAAGATGTATTTCACCTTTTCGAAAGCCAAGCAATCAGCTCATCCATCATCTTCCATCAGTGAGAACTTTAGTAAATAGAAGCAGAATAGGAGTCGATAAAATATGCTTAAATACTACCCAGGCCTTTACTTGCTGTGCTTTTAATTTGGTAAATAAATGCCTTCCGTTGGGCACGCACCCTAGAGTCTTTGCCGTGACGTAGATTAAGTGCTCTGTTAGCATTGCATTGCCGAATGGATCTCAGAGGTATAGCTAACTATAATGGCCTTGAAACATTCAGCCTAAATCTCCCTGCTGCTTAATTTCAAACATTAAAAGGTGCATGTGGGGGTAAGAAAACTCTGGAGTTAAAAATATAACCCTTTTTATGGTTTTATTTAATCGGTTAACTACACAAACAAGAAATGTGTGTCTTACAGGCAAGAAGCAAAAGTGTAATAATATCCAAGAAATCTGGTAGAATATATTGTTAATTAAATTGAGTTTAGCCCCAAAAGGCACATTCTGTCTCTTTTTTGAGGCTTAATTAAGAATAATATCAAGGGAAAAAAATCACCATGAAATCACCATGTATTAATTAAGCGGTATGGGCAAGAAATGGGGCTTTCTGTTGCAAGAGTTCTTACATGACTGTGAGAATTTTTCATTCTGGTCATCTTTTTATTGATCTGTTTTTAAAGTAATGCATACTAGATGGTGAATATTTAATAAGTTTTTATTATGTTGATATAAAATCTAGTACTCTGTCCATAAAATGAAGTAAAAGAGGAAAAGGATGCACAAAGACTTGACTTTCAAAAGTGTTCAGCATCTATGGTCATTTAATTTCAGAAGAACTCAGTATCAACTTTGAAAAAACAACCAAGCAACAATTCATTGTGTCAGGTATATGCAGTATTTAGAACAAATCAGCCAAGAGCCTGGTAATGAACAACTAGAATTCCAAATATTTAGGCCGGTAAATGAAATCTTAGTTGCTGTGAATGTGGTTGCTGTGATCATGAAACCTATTCAGACTTTGGTCAATTGAACTGTAAAAATGTTTGCATGTGTTGCCCTTCTGAGTTTTTTCAGACTGTATTTTCCAGTTAGGCAAATGCAGGATTTTTACAAGATAAAGGACTGATGTTGTTAGCCATCTCTGAGGGGCTGGTGACCAGAACAATGCTGCACTCCCTCCACTTCCAGGACAATAAACAGCAGCGGTGAGCTCCCTTCAGATCACACTAGAAGCCATCAGTGACAGTAGAGTAAGAAGCAGCAGAGAAGCCGAGAAATTAAAATGGAAAATGGTAATGAGAAAATTCACTTCAACCTCTATCTACCAAAAAAACCCAGCAACTACAGTCTTGCAAGTAAAATGATTTCTTTGAATATAGAAAGGATAGTGGAGACAGGATGGTAAAGGAAGAAGAATTTATTTCTATTTAAACCCAAACTCAGTAAGTATAAGTAAAGGGGAGATGCTGACAAGTGAAAGCATCTCTTTTAATAGATGCATGTGATTGTTTCTAATGTAATGTTGCACTTCAGGAGAAATACAGGCCACCACATAAAGAAGTCAACACATGGTGACAATACATACATAGCCAATGAGGGATCTTCACAGTGAATTCACAGATTTTGATGGACATCCAGTGGGCTTTTAACACCAATTTATTCTGAGATGGGGCTTAGCAAATCTGCCAGACATATGCTATTTGTAGAATCTTCTTTTCTGCTGTTTAAATGACCTTTACCATTTTTTACTAATGTTTGCCTCTAATCCATGTCTGGCATAATACTGAATTATTAATCACAATGCCTGAAGTCTGTGCAAAGGCTATTTGAATGCCAGAATGCACCACAATGCATGCTCAAGAAGGGAGGCTAAGAAGAGGTTAGATCCCTTGAAGGCTACAGGTACAGGGCTCATACTATTGCAAGAACAGTAAAACAATTTGTATAGAGGAGGACAGAATGCACTATTTTACTTTGCCTCTGGACACGAAGGAAGTCCATTCTCTATGCCACTTCTTCAATTAGGAATTTTACGAAGGCGAGGAGTAACCTTTAGGATTTGGTCGAAAAGACTGGGCATGGATAGGAGTAGATTAAGCCCTTATTTTCTCCTGATATTAAACAACATAATTACAACCTATTTGTAGGGTAGAAACAGTTTTACTTGCAAAATTACATTCTAATTGTCACAGGGTGGAAGTGGTAATTCATTGTGGTAATTCATTCATATCAGCCAATAGGACTATATGCCCTAGAAAAGCATATAAGCATTTATATATCAGCAAAGGGCATTTAGCACAGCACAAGACAGGATGCAAAAGAAATAGGCCAAAGGAGGAAACAGCAATACTATCAAGACAGGGATTTATCTAAGGGATTTCTACAGTTGATTAGCATCACCCACCACAGTATAACTGTTCTTGCCATCCTCCTTCCTATCACACTGCAGCTGCTTCTGGCCCTGCCAAGCAATGAGATGAAAGATTTCTTTCTGGAATTGCATAACCAAAATGCACAAGTGTCTTTGAAAACACACAACTGCTTAGCTTCTTTATATTGCTGGCAGATTTCATACATAAATTAGCTGATGTTATGGATGCTTCAAGAATAACTTCTTTTTATTCCCCACATGCTTTCCTATTATACTTAGTAATGCGCTACACAAAACATATGCATTGTCAAGCACCATAAGGAAAAGAAATAAAAGTATCAGTAGCGAAGTAGCAAAATGAGAAAAAAAAATCATTCAGCAATCTTTAATGAGGTTCTTCTGGTCTCTAGCCGAAGCTTCTAAGAGCAAGGCAGGGAAATTCCATATAATTTAAAAAAAAAAAAAAAATTAAAAATCCTCAAATATAAACTTGATCAAACCTCAAATTTTTAAGGTAACAATATACTGTTTCTTTTGCAAGCGATTTTGATGTCAAACATTAATCTAAGTAACAAATCCCATCTTTCTCATTTTTATTACATTTCAATTTGAAGTTCTGAATTTTAAATTAGTCTTATGTTTGGAATAGAGACAGTCATACTCTTGTTTGCCCTTTCTTCCTGGTCCAAGAACAGAAATTTTCATGCAAGTACAACAACTTTCTAACTGGCAGAGACATCTTCTATGGAGTGAGAAATGTGTATTTCCAAGACAAAAAGAATAAAAAGGAGGACCATAATCCCAGTCTCCTGGCTGAGTAAACTTCTGTATCTTGATAACCTTGCCCAGAAAACTACCGAGCAGGCACTTACTCTGTTTTTCAAAGGACAAGTCAAGAGAATAGCTGAGGCTATAAAACCTGACGTAGAAGACCAGGTCAAAAAAAATGTAAGATGCACCCCTGTCTCTTGAGTCACTTAGGGCCAAGTGACTATAAAGTGCACATTAGTTTGCTGGGGAATTTCTGTCTGAAAACGCTAATTTGTTGAAGCTGCAACTGTTGGGTCAGAAATTTGCTCTTCTTTCCCCCTGCCTGTTGAACTTGTTCCATATTATATGGTTAATAAAATATGAATTGAACAAGAGAAAGAGGAGGCTATTCCAGGTGAGGCAAGTAGGAGATAAATTCAACTTCTCCACAATGCAAGACAATATCCCCTGAACTTCTCGCTATGTTACAGTGACCGTGTGGCTTTTTGTGCTATTGGTTTGTAATACAATCTCAGACAGAGCCCTCTAGACACTGCTGTGATCCTGTCAAACGCCAGGCAGTTCAGGCCAAGCAAAAAAGAGTAGATAGAGCTATCAAGTATTTCTTGCACTTAAAATAGGATTCGTTGCTTCCTATTACACAAGGCAAATACCCTTCACAAAACACAGACCTGATTCAGCAACATGGGCTCAGCATCTGCACATGCAGCTGGATGACAGATTTTCTCCCCATGTATACTAGAAGTTCTTTCCCTCCCTCAACACCTCTTCTCTTGATGCTCCCTTGAACAATTCCTCCTCTCCTGCTGTTCCACAGAACCTTCCTCTTTGCCTTCCGTTTGTTCTTCCATCACCTAAAACTCTTGTTATTCCCCCTCTTCCTTGTCCCCTGGAAAGCAGTCACACTCACAGTACTTTTTGTCTCTTTTTAAAAGCAATATAAATTTTTATCTCTTCCTCTATAGTGACATAAACAGGAAAAGCTAAACATGGATGCTCTTAGAAGAATTCAGATTGCCTGGCCCAGTTTGTTTCCCAAAAGTCACATTTTATGGGAACTATACTATCATCGTGAAATATCACCTCCCGGTGATGACCCAGCAGGTAATAAACCCCCTCCTATTGCCAGGATAACAGTTGGGAGCTATTAAGGAACAGGGGACATAGAAAGGATGGGAGTGCAAAAGAGAAAAAGCACACAAGAATTGCTGCCTTTTAATATTCATTAGTACAAAATTGAGGCACATAAAGGCATTTTTCAAACTTCATAAATACTTCTGACAGCCTATGATGCATCTGGAATTAAATAATCCACAGCTCTGTGAAACTGCTGCCAGTAACAGGTAGGACTGTGATAGCAACTTTGCCCCTTCAGGCAGTGAGATCGGTAAGCAAACTCCGCATGTACAGGGTAGTGCCATACCAAAATCCTGAGATTGCTCTTGAATGGACTGATGCAGCCTCTGAGCGTGAGCAACAGAACAGAAATAACAGAAGGGAAAATAAATGCAATATAATAAAGAGGAGGAGCTGACAGCAGAATAGCTTGCTAGAGCTTCCTTCTCACACGCTCCTCTTTGGAGTGCCAGGTACCACAAAACCTACCGAGCCCCTGTTCAAAGCTGCTTTTTTAAGGATGCATTGAAACAGTTATCAGAAATCTCCTGGCCTTACTTTTCCCAGTATCAAGAGCCCCCAAGTGCAACGAGTCAGAACTTTATTATACCAGGATTAGGAGAAAAGGCGAACACAATGCTTGGCTTCCGTATCTACATCTGAATCTATCCCCCAGAGTAATATTTTTCCTAGAGTCCACATGCTTGATTAAAATTTTGAAGCCTGACATTTAATGCTAGGTGAAAAACTGAATTCTCTCACCTGAATAAGAGAGTTTCTTAACAGGAAGCAACTAATTTGAAATTTTGTTTTATTCTCTGGCACATAAAACTGTTACAGGTTTTCAAGTGGCTTCTGATAGCTGCTGCTTATATATCAAGAGAATTTCTCACCATTTTATACTGGTTTCCTTTCCAATACAAGAATAGTTAATTCTGCTTGCAGCACACAAAAATTTGTTCTAATTAGTTTTGCCATCTTTTTTCCTTATTACATTCCTTTTCTAAATATCAATGTTGTAAATATTTTTCTACATCTCTTACTAACTCTTCTTTGATTTCATGGGCCATTTCATGTCCCTGTCTGGTTTAGAAGCAATGTCTTCCCATGTATGCCAAAGGACTTATTCATAAAGAAACCAGATTTTCCCACCTGTGGAATGGCAACGCCTGTCAGGACAGAATGGACGGGAGGAAGTGGGACTACGCCCTTCTGCTGTAATCTGTCATCACGGACCTGCTGAAGCCCTAACTCCAGACATGGAGTTAGGAAGTATCTTTTTTGGAGCTGGCACACTTTTCACTTCTGCTGATTCCACTGTGGGATGATAATGTTTAGTAGAAGCACAGAACAGTTTAACTCTTCTAGCAGGATTCAGAGTTCATCTATCAATGCTTTCAATGCTCTGTTGGCAAATGCAAAATATGACCTGTCTGGAAATTATATTCTATTTAGCTTGGCACGTTACCAGATAGATCAGACTACAGATTTATTTTTATCTCAGCATGCTTTTCCTTATTTTATGTTGCCCTATTATTTATGACCGGGTAAAAGTGTTATGTCTTTATTTTAAAGACATCGCACTATTAACTGGAGAAAAACCAAGGTCACCAGCTAAGCTCAAGAATTAGAATGCCAAGTTCCATTCTTGAAAGCTCTCAGTCAGCTGCATGCACAAATCACCTTCTGTTCAGTACCAGCTTTATGTTGACCTTACATCTGAAAAACACTGAAACACAACTAACCAACTCCATGTATTATCAATAACAGTCCCTAATGCATTACAGTTACTGTGAACTTATTTAAATTGCACTTTGTTTGTAACTGAAGAAAAATTAGCATTTTCCTATGTGTTTAAAAAGAACCCTGTACTTTGTACCTTGAAGTGTCTCTATCACTCAACGTTTAATCCAGCCGCAAAAATCACCAAAGCCTTTGCAGTTTCTTAGAAATGGAAAGCATTGATCCCCTACTATTTAAAGTTTATTCAGACAAAAAAATTGCTCAGTTCCCAGCATTTATCATCAGCCTGGTATTCATGGGAATAAAGTATCCACAGACAGCAAATTCACAGATATTTCACATTTGAACAAAACATACTCTGGACACTTCAAGATTTCATTTACTTTTCCTAATCCAGAACATGGCAATCAATTATATAATTTATTCCACAATTAAGTACAACCACACCCCCGCCGCTTGTATTTGTGCTGTGAAAATGGGTCCTATGAATTGTAAAGAGTACAGAACAATTGAAAATTAGCTCTTAATACTTCAGATATTTGAAGGTTTGGAAAATACTGAATTAGAGATGTCACGCGCGCGTGTGTCCCATTTAGTATACTCAACTTCCAACAGAGAAAATGAGCAATAAAGTTTAGTCTAGCACTGCAAGTTGCTGAAATGATAATTATGTGAAACAAAAATTCTACTTACTCTCACAGGAACATATGATTCAGCCACATTTATCTGTATTGGGAAAAATATTGAATGGTGTTGTTCTATTTCCAGAAAATACTCATATTGGTAGGTATTGCCCCTTGAGTGCAGACAGCACTTTTTGTTCAGTACAGTAGCTCCCAGTTGCTCCACCTTAGCCTATGGAGACTTTCTGTAGCATACTATGCTATGATTATAGCCTTTTCATCCTATTTAACTATCGAGCCTGCCTCCAGACAAAGCAGTGCTCACATCTGTATTTTTTGTAACGAGGTCATCCAACTATTAGGTTCCAGACAGACCTATAAAGGCTACTGAATAACAATTAACAGGATAATGACTATGAGTTACCGATTTACACCACCAAAGAAAATAATTTTGGGAAAGCCAAATTACTCCCTGAATGGGTTTGACTAATTACACTGTAATTTACTGTAACCTCCAAGTTTACCATTTCATTCCATTCGTGTGTTTCCAAATTACACCAGAATTGTGTTGTTTGCACTTTTAATCTTGTAAAAACTCTCTGGCAGCCATACACATTCCATGGGGGAGGATTCCTAATTTATGTAAAGTACTACAGAAAATGATCTATATGACAGTTTGGTATAAAATGCTAAATGCAAGTCATTACTCACTGAAGATAATTTGAGAGTATTGTGTCAGGGGAGACATTAGATTACAGAGGATAAAAAGTAGGAATAGGTATTCACGTATTTATTCATATTTGCATAATCAACTAAAGGAGATAGTGGATGTTCTCTTGGGCCCAACTAGCGTACAGTGAACTGAACAACAGTTTGCAAACTTTCTATTAATTTTCACGCTATCAACACAATACTTTTTTTTTTTTTTTTTGGTCTCGCGAAGAGAGACATAGTTCTTATCCCAGAAATAAGCGCACTCCTAGATTCTGTTGTTCCTTGCAACTAGCAAAAGACATGGTATAAGCTGGCTACTGACTAAGGAGATGTAAGTAGTGCAAGGTCATTTTGGTAGCCAGCGTGATTAAATAGTTTCTTTCTTTATTGCTTGCTTCAATTCTGGAATTGCAGGATTTACCTCTTATTCTCTGTCATGGGGAAAAAGTGCCCCACACCTCTCTCCTTTCAAGCAATGGAAGAAAGGATAGCAATACAATAGAACTAAACAATATTTATTTATACATGGCTATCCATGAAATTCATGGCTGCTTCTGTGCTATGACATACAACCCAGGGACTTTTGCTGAAGTGGTTAGTGAGCATATCTGAATAGCATGCCTCTACCAGCTGGATACTTCATCATCGTCCTCCTCTTTAAGTAGGAGCTATTTATTTTATACTTCAGAACGTAATACTCAAAATTACAATTGTCCCACTGGAAATTATTCCTTTGTTTTGCTTGTTTTTCTTTCCCCAGACTAACATACCAGTTAAAATGCATTACAAACCAATTATATTCACCAGCTGCATCACTGGATTTACACTAGTGAACATCAGCTTTTAACCTAGACAGTAGTTACTGAGGTATCTGGAAATGGCATCCACACATCAGCAGCTTTGGAGCAATTTCTCCAGAATTAATGACCTGTCAGAACTTCATGAACACAGAAAGCTATTCTCTCCAGTTCTGTTTACCAGCCAAAAAGAACTATGTGCCTCCCTGTCCCTCCAACGCTTATTTCAGCTACCATTGCCTGAAGGTTTTATCTTCCTGTGGAGTTTGTGTACTCAGAACTCTTTTGTTTTAATGATTCTATCTACTGTTGTGCCCTCTGTTGCAGCATACTGTTTATACAACTTTTTTTCAAACGTCTTCTAGAAAAGGAGGGCTGGTAGAGCTGACGGTGTTTTATCTTTCTTGGTTCCTTCTGTTTCTGATTATCCCAGATACACACTAACACTATCTCAGACAGATAAGCAGCTCCGTACTTCCAGTGCTCTAATAAGCAAGTTTAGTTGAAGTTGCAATGCTCTTACTGTGGCACATTACTGTTGCCTGCATCTCCATTTTTCTCCTTAAATTTAGGACTATATTGGTCAATATCATTGGGGTAGGGAGGGGTGTCATGTGTACATCCCTCTATTTTTATGACAGCAGGATCCCTCTGCAATGCATTAAGAAAGATTTACAAGGGAGAACTAAATCCTCTGAGCAATTGTAATCATGCTTCGCTACATATAGGTATTCTCAGATATTTATTTCTTACTGTTTCATAGGACAGTGTACCTATTTGGCACAAAGGGATCCTTGTTCCACTAACATGCTTCTTCCTGGGCAAATCAATCATTTAATAATACACTGAACTTTATCATCATAATGCCAATTGTAGATTTCATAAAAAATCATGCAGTTCATCTTGTGGATCTAGTGGCCAGACTGCAACTACAAAAAAAGAACCAACCTCCTAAGGGTGAAAAATATTACTTTATTATCCTCCCATGGCTATTTAAATAAGGGATTCTAAGTCCACTTTAAATCCACTTAAAAGGAAATAAGCATTTCATTCATAATGTGTAAACTACTATTCCAACATGAAATGCTTAGGCAAGAATGTCATTGATTTTCCAAAGAAACAGAACTTTGTTGGAAAAAAAAACCCAAAACCCTATCCACCGCTTGAAACGTTTCAGAGAAACACCAACAATCACGGGCTTCTTTTCCAAACCTGTTTGGTTACACGTAACACCTCAAAAAGAAATTTAGGGGCAACTTTTCCTTAACTTTTCACTCTATTGAGTGATTGAATCACTTTCAATATGATTTCTAATATATAATCAACCTTTTTGGTCCAGTTGTTGCTAAGAAATTAATGAGATAACCCCCCAACTGAACAATTTTCTTATGCAATTTAAACATGAACCTTCTTTAACATAACATCTCTCAATATTTTTATTTGTAATTTAAACAAAACACACCAAAGCCAAATACCCTTTAAAGTGTCAAATCTAGAACATTGGCAAAGTGTGTGTGTATGTGTGTATATGTAGAATGTTGGCAATATATTTTTAAAAAGTTGCACGCCATGCGTACAATCTATCTTTGTTTCAGCACATGCTAGTATAAAAAGTCAGATTTACAAATTTCTATTGACATACCCTTTGATAATCCAAGTTTGAAGCCTTATGACAACATTTGCATACAAATAGATTCTTTTCTGTCGAATACAGGACTCTCTGCTTTCCCCAAGACAAACCTCTCTGAACACTCTGGAGCCACCCTGCTGCCCTCTGTCACATAGGAAGTGCTATAGCTACACTCGCAATTTCTTGCTAGCATGCATATGTTTAAAGATAAAACGTTATCTGCAGTAGTAAATGTCATTTGCAATAGTGCAATGTTATTATTCTTAAAATCCGTATGTCTGGAGGATGATGTACTGACAGGTGGGTATTTTTTATAGTTAGGTCACATTTCACACTACTTCACAGATAACCTAGGACAAGTTATGATTTAGACTTCAGCCTGGTGAACTGCCTTGAATTACCCTTTCACTTTGTAAAAATAAGGAGGTTGCAGAGGGTTAAAAGCTAAAGTTTTCAGCATCTAAAAAACCTACAAACATGTAGCTTAACAGAGTGTTTCTTGGGTAGGTGGTTGAGCATACTGAGGAAGCACAGATGGTGTCTGGTGAACTAGTGCAAATTCAGATATCTGTGAGCCAAAATAGACACAACCAGAATTTCATTTATGTTTTCACTGATTCCGTTGGGCTTCTCTGTCTATGAAAAACACTGGGACAGAAATTCTTCGATTTTTATTGGTCCAGCAGAGCGTATAGGAATAGATGTGACAATACTGCTGTATAGCTTCTGATCTCAGGAAGACTTGATATGCAACCTCATTAATCTTCAGGAGATTTTCAATATGCAAAGCTATGCAGGACAATATAGGGCTGGTCACGGGCAGTTTACAATAATGCATTCTCCAGTATTTTTGCCAATGCTGTCCAGAAAATCTAGAAATGTTTTGTACAGCATTTTAATAGGTTAAAAAAAATTGTTACTTTTAAACAATTTTTTTTTTTTTTTAAATTTTTGAAGACTAATTGATGATTTTGCACATATTCATTCCAAAATTTGAGGGGGGCAGGCCTTGATAAAAACCTATATAATTTATAAGAATAATATATTCTTATATATAAGTGACAGATATTCTTTTGCTAACATTAATTGAACTTATTTTAATTTAAAAATGAACAATCCAGCCTGAATGACAACTTATCTGCATTTATGTGCAGACAGGGAAGGCACAGTTTGAAGCGTTTCTGAGTAACAGGACTGGACAGCCAGGGTACCCCACTTCTAAAGTGAAGCTCACCAACTGCATAACTAAGGGCTACAGAAAAATATTCATGAGCTGCTACATAAAGACTGTGTAAAGTGTACATAAAGTCTTCTGGTACATAAAGATAGTGTACAGTGATACAGTTTTAGTAGGCTAATTGGTAATTAAGTGTTTTCATAATGCTCCTTATGTTTCAACTTATGCCTTCATGAAATAATTTTAATATAACATCTAATTAAGATTATTTACTTGTAAGTACATACCATAATCCTTTTAAATGCCCTGTAAAAACACCTTCAAAAGCATGTGTACCGAGATACAACACGTGACTGAAGAATTATTACTTACAGCTTTTTGGAGTTTCGCTGTCTGACATAGACTAATCTTTTTGAAGGTGTAATGTGCTTCTCTTGTTTATGTCCATGAATCACTTTAAATACTGCCTTACAACAAACAGAACAAATTCAAGGACAGAGATCCCTGGATTTCACTCAGAATTAATCCTTTGCTTTTGTATTTTGTTAACGGGCAGAAAATTCTCTATATAACTGTTAGATAAGTAGAAAAAAGTAAACAAAAAAGTGCTTGCTCTGAGCCGGTTGCTGAAATTAGTCAATGAAATATATAAAAAACCCACATAAAACCACATGTAAAGCAGAACTTCACACCTATGAATAACCACAGCATTACTCTAGGACACATCATGAAACTTCTTTAAATCAAATTTACTTCAGTTCAGATTTATTTTGACCTTCTATGAATTTATATAAGTACTCAACTAATTCACGGCAGTGCAATGAAAAGCAGTGAGTTTGAGGGATTGTGGGCAGAATCTGCTTTTAGCTGCTGATTTTAAGACCTGTTTGCTAACTCTTCCCATATTGTCACAATACCTAGGTGGGAAAAGAATATGGGAGAGTCATTAAACACTGTATATTTTTCCCAATATATCACAATCACAGTAAACACCTGTGCTAAATAATAGTATACCAGCAGCAGGCTGTTAATACATACACACAGACACACACACACAATGCATTACTGTTACAAGTTTAATGTCTCAACATTTCTCAAGCATTGACTGTAGCATGGGAGGCAACATACTGAGATGAACAACTATCGGCTTATTGAGAGACTACTTGAAAAAAATTCTTGAATGAATGGCACTTCCTTAAAAAAGAAAAAAAAAGAAACAAACAAACAAAAAATAATCCAAGAACAAGCTACCTGTGGTGTACACCCGTGTTTCCTTTCTGGAACTACAGCATGTGGCTTGAATCACTTACAGACTGAATAGAAATTATTTTCAGACGTCTTACATCTACATAGCTTCCCTGTCATTCTTGTCACGTCCTTTTTCAAGCCCAGATTTATGCACTGCTTTTTCCATCCCTTACCAGTCTTTCGTATTAAAAAATAAAATTAAAAAAGAAAAATGAAGGGTTATTTCGAACATCATAGAGCTCCTTAAAGAAATCTATGCCTACTTGCACTGTTCCAAGGTGCGCATTCCTACCATGTGTGAGAGAACTAGATGCAACTTCTTAAATTTTGTTTTACTTGGAATAGCTGCTGTCCACACACCAGAAGGACTGCAGACAGCCTCAGCTGGGATGATGTTCAGAGCTCATGACAAGTCCAGCCACCAGATGGGAGATTAAAGTAATCGTTCAAATCCAGTTTTGAGTGTCTGGCTTTTGGACACAGTATCAGCTGCTTAAGATTTTGGGTTTTCACCGAGATGAAGTCTGCACATCAAATAGTTAAAGAAAAAGCAATAGCTTTATTATTTTGTAAATGGAAAATATAGACAGATCTGAACTAACTCTCCAACATCAGCCCTGTTAAGAGTATTGTTTTGTAGGAGTTTTTTGGAATAAAATTTGCACTTCCACTCATGTCTGTTAGTTTACAGCTCTAGGAATGCTTTACCCAGGTTTTTCCTGTTTCATTCAACTGCAGCAGATGAGGTATATACCTGAAGGTCCCACTACTTTAAGTCTCTCATACACATAGAAATTTTTCACTGGTCTTCAGTCCCAGTGAACTCACAAGACAGTAGTGCAATCATTCTCAAATAGTAATGTAGACATTATAGGTTAGATAAGATACACAACCCAAAAAAGGCAGTATTGCTAAACCCATTACGGATACATTGAACCCAGTGAGATGGGGAATATTGACAACTGTCCCAAATGCAGCTTGGTTACAATGGCTGGTTGAGACTGCCGGCCTAGGACTGGGATTAAAAAATTTCATTTCAATTTTAATTCTATTTCTAGCTTATTTACTCTCATAGGCAAACACTTTCCTACCTATGCCTCCTCTCTCTTCTGCTTCTTTCCTCTTCCATGCTTTGGCAAGCTGATAAGCAAGTCTGTTTTCAAGCTTGCAAAGGTTTAAACACCATTTCAGGTTTCAGAGAAATTTTTCAGAGAAATTTTGAAACGTTTTATGTTTTCAAATTGGAAAACAAGTGAAACACTTAAACTTGTTTTTCCCTTTTGTAAACAAACTGCCTAGAAAAGTCAACTTAGGAGAAGTTTTGCTAATTAAAGAGTTAAACCTTAGTTTCCTGCACTAATATATTTAGTATTCCTTAGAAAGTCAACAGTAGAGAATGAAAGTTCGATAATGCCTGTTTCCACCCAGAGCCACTTGGTTATTTTAATGCATTCAGGGTAGAGATATAATTGCATCTTTCACAAAACATATTAGGTTTTATTTTAATATTATTATTATTGCAAGAAATTGAGTAGCATTTGAGCCTTTTTCCAGCATAGGAAAGATTTAATATTTGAGAAGTTTTCTAAATTCTTTAACATCCAAGTTAAAATTAATACAGGAGGAAATGTTGGCAGGACAATTTACTTGCAAGGAAAAATTACTAACTTTAATGAACTGTGTTTGAAAATATTTCTGACTCTCAACATTGGACGTTTTCAAGACCCTTAGTACATTTTCCAGACTGGCAGAAGCATAATTTTTATGACACAACCAATGGAATATCAAACTTAATTCATAGTCAGGAAACAAAAGTATCTCAAGCTACTTCATGTGCTCTGGTGGCTTTCGGTTTTTTGTTGTTGTTTTTGTTTTGATTTGGTTTTTTTCACATGGGCTATATCCATTTGCCTGTTATTTACTGGCAGCCCAAAAAAAAAAAAAAGATTATAAAAATGTTTTGGTTTTTTCCTTATACGCAACACTCTGAACAGCAACAAATACGCATCAAAATTTCAGTGAAATTACTCTTCTTCCTAGCCTAATGACTGTCTAATTTTAACCATTCAGTATTCATATGCAATTTCTAGACAACTATTGAAAAGACATAATATATTTTAAAAGAATATGACAGAAGAGTTAGTTAAATGTTGTATGAAAGATTCATTGTAAATTAAAAATTAAAAAGTATTCAACAGCTCCAAAAAGAGTTCAAACCCATCTGTTACTATAAATTACCTTTTTTTTCTTTATCTTAATGTAACCATATCCTATGGGATAGTAACCGACATTTAAGCATTCTCTTCAAATCTCTGTTTAGAATTAGAGCATACATAGTTAACATTGAACATTTACCACAGTAAAACACACATTTTGCATTTTGTTAAAAGGTCTATGACAGAAGCCTCAGGATGATTTCATGACAAGAATACAATTCAGAACAAGTTCATAAGTACTGTACAGAGGACATGTGGAGAGAAAAATTCAACCTTCAGTCCACCAGAAGCCTACAGTCAGGTATTGCAGGGAAGGAATACTAGTCACTAGAAAGACTCTTCCAGCCTTCCATAGCTCTAAAGCTTAAACCCTTTAAAGGCACATCTGAAACACAACTTTAAAAGGTTCGCATATTAGGATTATGCAAAATCTGCTAAGATTAAAAAGGGATACTCAGAGCAAAGGGAATCAGAGTCAAAACAGAAATAGAAAAAAGCTCATGAACTACCTGTTCTCAGACAGACACTTCTCCAGTCAAGATCTTTCCTATAGGAAAAGATTTTCTGACTGTGTTCAATCAGTGTTTCATGAAGTAAAGTAGAAGAACTACTGCCAAAGCTTTCATTAGACTACATCGAAGAAAAAGAAAAGGCAAACTATGCTTACCTTGAGCAATCAAAAACCCAAGCTTTTCAAAATAGCTTTTCAAAACCTGTCCTCCAGTTATTAGTATTTGTTAAAGTCTACATCACTGCTTCTTCACTGTCACTGTTACTTTCTCTAACCACTTCCAGTTAATATAACTGCACTATGGTGCACTACAATTACATCTCCATTTTATTATGTAGGCTTAGATTTTTATATCTTCAAAGGATGGGACAAGCACTACCTGTTAGTTTTCAAGAGGTAAGGGAATTTAGAGATACAAAACAAAAAAAATACCACATGCAAAGGAAGACCATCTGGGTATATTGTTTTATAACCATCATGTTTTAGATTTCTGACATGATTTTAGATAAGACGAAAAAAGTCTCTTCTGCTACCACATGACTATTACACTTACCACCATTTCAAAAATGCCAACAGAAAAATAAAAAATATTATTTTATTTCACAAGAACTCAGATTCTTCTACTATTCCATTACAAGATAAGTAAAGGCACTGTCACTGCAGTGTCAAGCAGACAATCTTAATGTCTTACGTTAGTTTCATATAGTTATCCTCCTTGGTATGTGATAAAGAAAGAATGCATGACTGCTGATGTTCACTGTTATGACATGAGTTGAGAAAATAATTTCCATTAATCTGAAGTGATTAAAGTTCATTTTGCATCTGTCTGCCGCACACCATAGAAGAATGTGTAATATGCCTGAAGCTTCTATAACATCTTTTAATAAACCTGCACTCAGTTCACTTTGTTTTAATGGTGCTGTAAAAGTTCGCGTATACCCATGCAGTGTTTTCCCAAGTAACTGAAATTTAATAGATAAAAATTCCCTTTGGATGAATGTGGAATAGTACATACTTGACTTAACAGGCTGCCACTGCTAGAAATGCAGATACGCAGACAGGACAATCTTCT
Organism: Fulmarus glacialis; assembly: GCF_000690835.1. NCBI lineage: Eukaryota > Metazoa > Chordata > Aves > Procellariiformes > Procellariidae > Fulmarus > Fulmarus glacialis. The sequence goes on from NW_009212341.1 coordinate 192,325, forward strand.
TGCCTAGCAATGACTAGAAACAAACAGACATTGAACTAAGCAAGACAAATTGTAGAATATGGGCACAGTCAGCATTCCAAAAGAACACGAACAGCGACACATCCACCTAGGCAGTAATTCTAGCCAAGTACAAAACCACATGCCATGTCTTCCACAGCATGGATTTAAGAAATAATATTTTAAAAAAAAAAAAAAAAAGAAAAAGAAAAAGCAAAAAAAGAAAAAAGAAAAGAAAAAGAAAAAAAGGAAAGGAAAAAAAAGAAAAAAGAAAAGGAAAAAAAAAAACCAAAACCCAGAGGTTTGACAAACTTCCTGTTTTGCTGATTTTCTAATCAAAAACCCACACAAAAGGTCTTAAATGAGAAAAAGATGAGTTTGATGAGCTCATCTCCTTAAGAATGCATCTGAATCTTAGTAGTGTTAAAGCCTGACAATGAAGGATTGATAAGGACAGAAGGGAACATCTCCCTCCCTCCTTAATCTCTCCATAAAGTTTTATCTTGTCATATCACAGAAAGGCTGGATGATCTCAAACAGTCAAGTCACCACTCACCAGCTTAGCCAAAATAATAACCGGTTATGTTACATACTCTGAAAACTGCTGGAACTGGGAAACGCCACTTTCCTTTGTGTGGTCTGTGAGCGACTTTGTCATTTACTATGCCCAGCACTACCATGGGCCAATTATCACTCTTGTCCTATTTTAAGTCATTATTTACCTACAAATATGACATTATCCAGCCTTAATGACACCAAAAATATTACAGGAATAAAAAACCTTAACCTCGTCCACCCCCAAAACCCCAAACCAACCCTCCTCCCACCCCCCAAAAAAACCCACCAAAAACCTCACAACCCATCAACCCCAAGAAACCCCTCAAAAAACCTTTCTTCCTTATCATTCAGCTTGGCAATACCTGGTAACATTTTTAACTTTTAAGTTTATAGGCAATTGATAAAGCTGAACACGCTATACTTTACTTATAAGTATGAATGAAAACCAACACAAGGTCATCTCCATAGAGGTCCCCATCCATTCTTGTTAGCTTAAACAACACCAATTCCACACCTGCATACTCATGACTTCCTACTTAAAATACTAAATTAAGATTTAATAGTTCTTGCCAGTGAAGATGCATACACTGAACTAAGGAGAAAATAGACGCAGTCCTGCCTCCTCTGCAAGGGCAGGGCATGGCATATAGAAAAACTCCTCTTTCAGGGAAGCAACTTTTACAGCAAGTCCTTGACTGCCCTTCAGAGAAAAGGAGGAGGATTATTTGGAGGAATATGTTTACATGTTCATATGCTAATACATGTTAAGGGTGATATTAAACACACAGGCTTCAGTTAGGTTCTGTTTATGCTCATCAGAAGTCTTCACAAATACTAAACCTATACAATTTAAAAATAACCTGCCAGCTATGGGAAGGAAGAAAGCAAACAGGGTAAAGATGAGTTGAAGACATAAATCTTCACTTCTAAGTGTTAACGCAACACATATATTAGACACTTACATACAGTTTGTCTTAGATAAATATGATGCATATTTTATATTACCCAAGTTTTCCACTCATGAGAACATTGAAATAAGACTTCACAGGGCAGACCCGACTATATAAAAAAAAGTACTGTTTTGTGATATGTCCAAACAAGGCTTAAAATGGATTTACTGTACTTTTCATGCCAACAGAGCAGACAACTGAATATATGAGCAAACAATGTAGTCTCTTTCCAGTGGAAAGAAGCAAGTTTTCTTAAAAAGGAAGATTTCAGTTGAATATGAGGAAAAACTTTGACAGTGAGATCTGAGAATGTGGAAGTTTCTCTAGGGAAAAGTGGTGGGAACATCACCTGAGACAGTTGTAACTAGTCTAGATAGATTAGAAAGTGTTCTGTAGGGAACAATTCTGCACTGACAGACAGCATGAATTAAGCTGAATTACAAGTAGGGCCTAAAACTACTACTTCGCTGCTAAAAATTATGTGTATGTACACACACAATCGCATGTCTTGAGGAAGGATCATCTAAGACAGACAGGAAGTGATGTAAGCTTTATGAAAGTCACTTCATTCATATTCATTAATATAATAATAATGAATAATACTAAACCTGTCTTCTCAAAAAACATCCAGTTAGGAAAGGTCAGCAATGAAAGTGAGTATGCAGGGGGAACTGTGACATCATTACTACTTCAAGAGCAGAGATACAATAGAAAAAGTTTTGTGTCCACTCTTGCATCTGTATCATTTCCTAGTACAAAAAAGATCAGCACTATAATTTTTTAAAACATTTTACTATTAAAGTCTAAAATATATTCAAAGCATCAAATGACACCTCCACAAAATGTGCTTTTTCAGCCCCTAACATAGTTTAAAAATAAATTTTGCATCTGTTAGAATTCTATTTTTGCATAACAGATAGCAGAAAAAATCCTTATAATTTTAAAGATAAAATATTCAATTGAAGATAATGCTATTGCATCAGTGCTAGATAACTATTCACAGAAGCTAAAGATTCAATGTTGTAAACCCCTTTATGAGACTTTAGTACTTAGAAATGAAATTGTAAATGGGGAAGTGTAGATTGCTTTGATTTAGAAAATTGTTGCCATTAAACAGTTTACAAAGAGCCTAGTGTTTCAGCATCATTATCCCCAATGTGTCAAAGTAAGCAGTTTCACAATATTTAAAGCACTCCCAACTTCCTCATAAATATCATTTATATTCCGAGGCTGCTATTCAGTGTAACAAGAAATATCATTTACATTCCGCTGTAGTTACACAGCATGATTACCTGAACAGATATACCCTTACCTGACATAAATAATGAGAAAACAAAAGGCCGTAGCTGTTTAAAAGGTTTAATAACTAAGATAGTATTGAGTGTTGTACTGCAGTTTGTTTACGTTTCATAAGCACAGAAAAATATCTCAATGTACATGAACAGAAAAAATGTTCAAGTCCTTTGGTCACTGTGTTTACAACTAACTTCTCGTTGTGTACATATGAGTATTACATACACCTAAAGGGATGGTCAATGCCATGTGTTGTATATTTTCTACCTTTCTAGAATTTCAGCTAAGATTTGCTGCCTAAGAACTAAACTGACACTTCCTTTACTTCATTATATTATCGCTGAGCACTGTTTGCTATCCAACCTAATACCTAAAAATGCTTTTGGTTTCTGTGCATCAAACTACTGCAACTTCATTTGCCTGGATAGGCACACATCTTGGAATTGTAGATTTGGATTTATCTGGATTTATCCTTCAACTTTCCCCTCATCCATTTCCGATTTTATATTTTATTCTTTGGACAGCTGACATTCAGATGACAGTGTTGGGTAATCAATAGACACACTGACAGATCATCAAAATGGCAGGTTACAGCATAGGATACACAGTGTATACAAGGGTAAACTCTTGAGAGCTGGGATAGGAGAGAGGGGCAAGAGTATCGTGTCCACAACCAGCCAGTGACAGCTGCATCTGCACACATTAGCCCACTGACAAAGAGGAAGCTGAAATCCCTGTTCCAAAACACCAGTGTCTGTAGTAGGTCTGTAGTAAAAACTGTCGCTTTACACCAGTGGCCTGATGATCCAGGAGAGAGAGAGCGAAAGACTTCAGTTATATTCCAACCACAGAAAACAAACTTTATTTGGAGCACACAGGTTACTAGACTCTTAAGTCAATGAACCAGACTTCACAAATCCCTGTGTGCATGGAACTACCTATTTCAAGTTGTTCTCTGCCTCCAGACTAGACAATTGGCATAGAAGCAGACACAGACAGAAGAGGGCTATCTGTTAGCCATAAATCAAGAGGCACCTTCAAGTAGACACTCATCTTCTCAATATAAGCAAATGAATACTACAAGAAGCAAACCAGACGGTTTAAGTAAACTGTTATTGCTAAGGAAATGGCTGCATGCTGAGAAAATCTTGACACAGGTAAGACAAATTCCTCCAGAATGTATTAAGGAATCCAAATGCATCAAATAAGGATAGATGATCTGCTATCCAAGTTGTTTTACAGGCCATTTCTCATGAGCTACATTGCTGACCTGATACTTCACTTTCAAACAGTGACAAAGGGAAAAGAAAAGCACCATTGCAGACAGCATAGAACAGGAAAGATGAGGGAATGCAGAGAGGCATAATGATATAAATACAAATGTAGAAGATATTTTCCAGAAAACTTCCAGAAAAAAAACAGCTAGAGGAGATTGCTTCACTGAGAAAGCACAAAACCAGCTGCTTCCTTACCCACCAACATGTTAAAGAAACTAATGATGTGAAATGAGCAAATTCATAGCTCAAGTTGCTGCACTCTGGTGGTCCTCTAAGACAAAGTAACAACATAGCATTTGTATCACAAGGTGAGACGAATGAGGCTTGTCTTACTCAGAGAGAAAATTTTGCCTTGCTTATTAAATCTATTCCATTGTGCTTGCTTTAACATGACTGAAAAGCCCCAGTCAGATGCAGGCTGACATGTATGAAGCTTTGTCAAAAGGCTGTGCTGTTAGGTTTCTCCTTATCCTAATAAGATTTGTGAAACATCACATGAAACTACCACCTCCCCAGGTAAGTATTTTACCACCAACTATGGCCTAAGAGATGCCTTCTGAGCAAGAGCAGCACTGCATAGTTGAGAATATAAATAAAACCTATTTGTTGATTCACTGCGCAGCAACGATTTTCTGTCATTCTCTTGTTTGATGTCATTCTGGAAGCCTACTCTGTATCCAGTTGTTCCTACAGTCTTATTTGCAGAACTTGCTAGATCTAAACTATTCTGAAAAGGTTTCTATGTATGGCAAAATAGACAAAACACAGATTAAGGTGCCAACCACAGATTAGTCTGTAGTGGATTCTTTAGCTATGGGCCTAACTACAGGATTAACAACGACTAACTAGTTTGTTTTATAACAACTTTTAAAAGTACATATAACTGGAAATAATTTTGTACCATTTTTTATATAAACTCCATTTATTTCTAGCATACCTGTTTATAAGTTTGGTTAAGGGGAACAGAGGACTATGTTCTGCTTTAACAATGGAAAAGCAGCACAGATCTAAGGAAGAAAAACAAGGAATTAAACTGATTTTTGCAAAGAATGATGAGCAAACCTGCAAAACTCACAGGACAGTTTAACATGGCAAAAGTAAGCTGTATTTCCTTCAGGCTTTGAATTTTAAAAGGCATCATTGCTTTAGAAACCATTTATCATCTTTCCACTAGCCCCCTTTTTGGTTTTTCCTTCCCTGTTTTATCACTACAAGAATACAGAAAAGAAGCCTAATCATTTACCTGTTTCAGATATTACTTAAAATTTCTGCAAAGTAGGGGGAGGGGAACCCACAACAGGTTTGCAGTCTTTAAGGAAATTTCCGGCTCCTTTGTTTTTGTTTAAAAAAGTTAGATCATACTAGCATATGACATATTTAAATATCAAATAACAATTCTCTTCCAAATAAGGTGAGATTTATTTATTTTACGTTAAAACTTTGGAGTCAAATGGTTCCTAACATCCCATAAATAGTTATTAAATCACAGCACGATACAGAAGTAAATTTCTCCATGTTGTTTTGGGGAATAAATTCAACTATTTTGCTCTAAAATTTATGCCCATGTATTTTCATCTAAGTTTAAGGAGACAAGTGAGCCTCAGCTAGTGTATCACACAAGGAACAATGCATGCCTGATTAGGGGTGAGCATTAGAATTCTGTGCCGAAAATGATTCTGAAAATGGCTACCTCTGCTTTAGTGAAGAAGCACTGCTCCATCTTCTTAATAAGGGTTCTTTCCCTCCCATCACCCTTAAAAGGCAAAGTCTCCCTCTTCAATTCTCCAAGTGTTGACCTGTGTATTTTACAATTGTCATGTTTTATGAAACAACATTTTAAAGCAGTACAGCCTCCTTGTGCAAATGCACTCAAACACAACAAGAAGTGCTTATATCAATAGTTCACTCCCCTCAATTATGTATACACAATAGCAGACTGCATCAAAAACATCTAAATCTAAAGCAACACCTACGTCATAAATATACAAATACTGTGTCTGCATGGAAGTGAGAGAAGATAGGATAGGAACATAGATATTGCTTTATTTTCCAGCATTCGTGAATTCTTTCCCCACACTCTCCTTACTGAGATGAAAAATCATATGGCTAACCCTGTGAATGTCCAGCTCCTTCTTCCTTTCCATTTCTTTGCTACTATTCTGCTTGATTTTGCCAGGAGCAAAACCAACCTGGTGAGTAGTTACAGAAAAACAAAGATATTTATCCCATTTTATTTCTTCGCAAGAAGACATCCAAAAGAAATCCAGCAATTTTATGTTTGAGGGGAGAAACCCATCTTTCTGCACAGATGTGCATCTTTTTTCATTTGGCAGAGCTGCAGCAATTCAAGTCCTATGATTCTGCAGAGAAACTCAATTTCTACGACATCCCAAGGCAGTTTCAATTTACAATTAAATTGTTACAATACAGAGGTTTGTTTCACTGCAGCACTGATGCAAATGGCTGTGCACTGCTTAGTTTAGGGGGTGAGCCTTCTAGACAATTCTTCCTGTTCTTGCCCATCTGCTTAGCCCGTTTTTCCACCTTATCACACCTGCCACTCGCAGCCCCACAGGGCTTACACAGGAATTCTTCTCCCATTTCTATATATAGCAACAGCTTAGGAATAGCTTGTTTTGGAACCAGTGCTATAAAGGAAAAAAACAGTATGGCAGCTTTATGAAATCAAGTGGTTTACTTCTAAGCACAAGTGTTTTACTTCTAAGCATTCACACACCACCACATCTTTCTACACTCTGAATGTTTCTTTGTACAACAATAACATGGTCTACTAGATGGAAAGCATGGGGCTTGAATTCCAGCAAACTCTCTATGTTCCCACAATGGTACTGGCTTATTTTGTAATCTTAAACAAACAATGCCCTTTCACCGTGCTTCAGGTTCCCCATTTTAAAGGAGGTCAAATTCTCCTGATAAAAATCTGCTGCATAAAACCAACACATTACGCAACACATTACACTGCACGTCTAAGTAATGAACTTGTTACCAGTCACTGTCATTACAGTGTAAGACTTCCACCATGGAGCCCTTATCCAACAGCAGCAGCTGTGGTAACTCAGCTTCCCAGTCGAGAACTTACCATTGTCTGAAAATCAAGTCCTTTAAGAGAGTACTTCCGAAGGTCAACACCTACAGATTCTAATCAAACTCTGAAAACGTTATATTACTTTATAGAGGCTGGACTGAAAAAAAAAGCAATTGGCAGTGGCATTGACCTTTCAAAAGCATACTAAACTTTACCCAGCCCTCTTCGGACAACCTAATACCCGATCTATTTTTGCTCAGTTTCTCTTGAAAAGCAACACATTAGCAACACACCAGTTGTATAAGCAAAGTGAAAAACACAGCAGTTTCTTCTTTAATATAGAAACAGATTAAGTAAAACAAACACATAGAAGGCTCAGAAGAGTTATCAAAATTATAATAAAGCATTATTTTAAGAATCTGAACTTGGGTATGTCTAAGCTATAAATGAGTAATGTATATGGCCAATTCTGAATACATGCAACAGTTCATTAGATTTGCGTTCAGTGGCAAGAAGTTACGGTCTATCCAAGAACGTTGTTTTGCTGTTCCATACACATTCTAAAACCAAACAAATAAACAAATGGACAAACAAACAGAAACCCAACTGGCTAAAGACAGAGCAATTCAGTTTTATTCTCTGTTAAACTAGGTGAGTTCAGCCACACTGGAGGTACAGTGCTGACCACTACAGTTACCCTGTGCCAAGAAGTACAAGTGACTCATATCCTCTCATTCTTTACACCAATAAAACCATTCAACATTTGACATCCCACTCCAAAAAGTAAAAGGAAAGAAAGTAACACCTGTGTATCACTGGACAAACCCGGATATTTATATCCTGTGAAAGATCTGGAAATTAAAAAAAAATACCAACATTATACAGGCATTAGATTTTCACCATTGACCTGTAAATCAATATTCCGTGATTCTAAGAAAATCTTGGCTTCCAATTAGCTATCTTAAATAAGATGGGTCAGATTAAGTGTTTTCACAAACTCTCATCTGTTCTTAACAGGAACTGCTGGATGCTAAATAGGTCTTGAAAAAATCTGATTGATAGCACTTATCTTACTCAGAACCACTTACAGTAATGTATTCATTGATTCTATTACTTCTCACCTTCACCTTTCTCAAAATCCAGTTGGAATAGGGAAGAAAATCCAGCTTCTGAATAAGTATCAGAAGACTTAAATAAAGTAAAAGAATACACAGAAGAAGCCAGAGGAGGACCTAGATGTCTGAAAACCTACTTTTTAATCATTAGTGTATTAGCCAATGTAGGCCACACCCTTTGGTGGTATAAACCCATATAATTTCATCAATTTGAGTAAACCAATGAGACCTTACAGATGCTGAGAATCTAATTCATTAATTATTTGATCTTGCACACCTTATTGAAGGTCATGTTTCAATAAGCAGACAAATAGGGAGCTGTCATTCACCATACAGTAAATATGCAAAAACTAGAAAAGCACCAGAAAAGTTGAAAGAATAGAGCATAATGAATTACCTAAAATTACAATAAGAAGTACCCTTCATGTGACTCTATTCTTTTACCACAAACCATATTGCAAAGACAGTATTTCTATCAAAAAAGCCATTAGAATCATCCCAGTATGTTTTCTGTGATTCCCTATTTATTCATCCCACCTATACTATATCGTCAGAGCTCATGCTGTGACTGCAGAATATACAAGGATGATGCTTCATCTAAATCCACGCTAGATTAGAAATGCAAACCATCAATGAGATACGTTTTTATCAGCAAATTCTTTCACACAGAACCTGTAATTTTTTCCTATTTGATCCTTTAATATTAAAGATGCTTTGTGCTTCAAAGATGTTAAGTCAAGGACTTTGTTTCTAGGCTTCTAACAAACCTTTACTGCCAGAGTGCTACATTATAGTGTGTTTCATACCAGAATGAAATCTCAATGCTTCAAGAGGGTTGTCATTTTTTTTAATAACACTATCAGTTAATAGAACTCTAAAATCTAAACTTGGATTAACATTGATTGACTTCTGAAACGTTATTGATGAAACCACTGTTTCATGCAACTTATTCTTACAAACATTATTTAGATTAAAATTAAAAGCTTTTAATGGTAATTTAAATTGTTACAAATAAATAACAATTTAAGAGATCAACAAGTATTCTAATTGTTTTTAATCTGTACATGCCAAATATCTTCTCAGAATAAAGAGAAGAAAACAGAGACAGACACAGAGGTAAATTTTCAAGAATAGATGTTACCAGGTCAGGTTTTCACTATTCTGATACTGTCCAGATTCAATTTCATCATTTCATCTTGAATTGAGTAATTGGTTCATAAAATGAAAAGCATATACAAGCACTCAATTTCTAAATACTCAGCCCTTCTTTTAATCTTCTCTAAGGACAATAATAATATTCAGAGTTGTGTTTATCCTCCCCTTTCCAGCTCACAATATAACACTATTTTGAATAGGAAGATTGAGAGAGAGAGAGAGAACAACAAAGAGACTTCAAGGAAACAGCAGCTGCAGAAAACAGGCACTTCAGGAGATGGAACAAACAACACCAAGCCACATTCTGTTCCCCCCAGGGTAACATGCCTTACTGTATGACAGTGTGCTGCACTTACACAATAATTTTTAAACACACTTATCACTCCATCCTTATTTTGTATAATACAGTGAAAAAAAACCTAGAAAGCTCAAGCATCAGCACATTAAACAGGCCTGGCATGGTTCATATCAAGTTCAATTTCATAGGCTTTTATATTAAAGCCCCCAGCACTGTCACTATATGGTAATCAAAAAGCTAAAATGATCCTCTCTTCTATGCATATTTCAAATCTTCAAAGCACAGGTTAGAAATCTAAACATATAATTTATTTGCACCTTCGAAAACAATTTCAGATTAGATCTTAACGGAATTATACCGCTTTAGTTACTGTTGAAGCAATAAACGCAGTAATCCTGGGGAGCATCTCTTCACCCAGTAGTTGCTGTGCAAATGCCTGGGCCGTCATTTGCATAGAGCCTGCTTTAAAAGCCTTAAGGCTCCTTCTGAACAATTTAAGCAGAGCTCTCAAAGTGCTGTGCTACATTTAGATGGTTCCAGTTACTGTATATCCACCATGGGTTGCAATTCCATTTTCTCCTTATAAGTCCTAAATCAGTGATGATGTAATGTATTCTCTCACTCTGAAAAAGGATCAGCTTTTGGTGTGAGGGGTTTTTACCTGAGCTAACATTCATTGCATCTATACTTAAAAATAGCTCTGGAACTCTTATGCTCTTACTCAGGAAAGCACAGCACTTCTTGAAACAGGATTCATGATAGCCGTTTGTGTAAGTGTGCCCTAGAATAAGAACTTAAATGCCTTTCTAAATAGAACAGATACAACAATACAGAATAGGTAAGGAAAGATTTTATTTCCTCCCATCATAAGTAATTGCTAGCACAGTATTTTTAACCTGCCATCCTAACAATCACCTGGACATCATCATTGGACAGGGAGAGTCCTATTTACAGATGTTTTATGCATACATCATGCCATCAATAATGGAAGATTTTACAGCACATTTGTATATAAATCAAGATTCTAGCAAAGGTTCTATTCGTAACTCTCAAATACACAGCCTACCCTTAGCTACTATGATGTAAAACAGACAAATATTCTATAAAAAGACAACTGCCACCAATTGCCAAATTTCCAGCTTTCTAAACATTTTGCTGCCATAGCTCTCCTGAGAAGCTGACCGCATGGATTCTTCAGGACAGCTTCCAAGAGCTTAAGCTTAAATAAAGAAGAGTGAAAAACTATGTCACACACATTCGCAAGAGCTTGCAAAAACGCAGTCATCATCATCATCTATAAAACATTTTAACTGAACACTAATTTAAACAAAACCTTTGGCAACAAGCAGTTTTACACCCAACTCACTGAAATAGTGCTTTTAAAGCCAGATTTATCGCCGAGTTGAGTAATGGCACATGCCAGGAAGATTTACCTATTTTAGATTAATCAACAGAACAGGAAAGCTTCTTGCCTATGGTCATTGTTAAAATCTCTGAAAGCAGATCCAAACCTCCTGCATTTCAGTCCAATGTTTTAACCAAATGACAATTGCTCCTGCTACATCTGTAAGCCAAAACTACACTGCAAAGTAGCCTTTTTGCAAAGATTATTTTTAAGGATTATCTGCAAATGCCATTTGCATGCCATTAAAAAGAGCCATAAGAGAAAAAAAAAAAAACAGCTTTTTGAGCAAAGTGGAAAATGAAGCATTTCTATGGTTGCTATCATTTTCGTGTCTCGCAGCACTTCAAAGTAGCAGTGTTTCAGTATCAGTGGTAGATCCAGATATACACAGCTAGTTAAAATAGTAGAGAATCACCATTTAGACAAAGCTGGCTGGCAGTTCTGAGTATCTTCCTCTGAAAGTAAGATCACATATTGTAAGGAACAGGCCCTTAATTTTAACCTGATGTGTTCCATCTAATGCTTCTATTCTATGAACGCTAAACCCTTCTTCAGTCAAACTACCAATTCCACACCCTTCCTCTTCAAGATACAGCGGCACTCTTGACACTACTTTCATAAGGTTGTCTTTCAATCTCTCTCCAGAGAATAGGTGTCCTCACACTCAACGGGTGCAAAGGTGCGGAGCTCCTGAAAGTGCTGCGTAACATCAATTCACACCAACTGAGTAGCACTATTTCACTTTTAAAAACTCAAACTTAATACAAATATTAAAGGCAGCAGTCAGGAATGTCTCTTCCCTAGACAGGATGAAAAGCACTCTGTTTTATCTAGTTACAAATACCAAAGCAACGAGAATCTATTGAGAAAAAGAAAACTTTCTACCTTACCTAAAACAAGCACTTCAGCTTGACTCTAGGAAGAAGAAAAAAAAAAAAAAGAAAGAAAGAAATTAAAAAAAAAAGGCAGGAAAAAGCCCTGTACTGCTATGTTTAGCTACTCCTTTTCACTTGACTAGCTTATGGAAAGAAGATTGTCAAAGCCCAGACAGGGACTTAGGTATTTCTTAACCTGCCATTTTACAACTTTTTTGTCTC